>NC_090925.1:73936952-74196796 GCF_040938575.1 Ambystoma mexicanum
AACTTTTAGCTAGGTTAAAATTGTCTATTCTTTAATATGTTCATTTTCATTTTCACTCCCTAATGGGTCTACATTTTGCTACAAAGCGATTTTTCCAAGGGATACCAGTCATCTATTGTTCATTTTTTTCTTCCTTCGCTCTGCTCTTATCAATTTGATCTAAATTTTCCTTTAGTTTTTCCAACATAGCTTTCAAGAAATTCACTGTAGCCAAGTAAATCCTTTGATTATCTGCTTGATATATTCTCTCCCACCATTCCTACGCATCTAGACCCACAATGGGTCCAAGTTCAGGTTGTAAGTGAATCGATCTTAGATCCTTTAATTTTATGCAAAATAGCAATAAATGTTTTAACAATTCCTCTTTCTGACCGCACAGCCGACAGTCATCAGGTAGATCTTTGTTATATCGCTTTAAGGTGCTGTTGTTGTGCAATAGATTTAATCTAAATCTCAATAAAAGATTTCGCGCAGAATTATTCGGAAACTTATTTCGATATCTCTTTGTCACGTTAGGCAAACTGATGCTATTTTTAGATAACATGTGCATTTTAGATGCCGCTCTCTTTTCCTCAGTCTTTCACCAATCGTTAGCCCATATTATTTTCTTTACTGATTGCGGATTGTTACGTAGAGATTCTTGACATGCACCTAGATTCGTAAGATAATCAACAATTTTGTTTTCCAGTTTATAAGAATCCGTTCATCTTCAAGGTTTTCTCTGTTTTTAAGTATTTTGAATTGGGGAGGGCAATCTTCTATAACTGTTTTCCGAAACAATGACATTTTGTTCCACATAATCTTTGAGTGAAGTGAATTCAGTCCTAACTCATGGCAGATTAGAGCAACTGTAATGAGATTTTGGTAGATTTAGGATTCTTTTCCAGAAGAAACCTTCGCACTGGCCCCAGAGTTCTTCTTTCAATCCTTTACTTGTGTAGGTTATTAATTGCATAGCACTTCTGGCATCTGCAGCCAAGTCCCAATGACGACAAATTGGGATGTGTGGCCTAGTGTCCACATTACTGAGGCTAGCATGCAGACACTTTGATTTAAATCCTAGAGTCAGTACCTGATCAGCACAGTGTTATTCTGGACCAATCTCCCTGCTTCGAAAAGTGCAATTATGAGGCTGAGTGCTAATATCATCCCATCACTTCTAGGATTCTTTAGTTTGGCCTTCACAGCCCAAAGCCTAGATTGTTATGTGTGTGCTAGTGCATGTTTTTATGGGGCCCTGATGCCCTTTATCTCAAATATCAGCTTTTTTACAGCAGGATATGGGTGACGGGCAGTAACTATTCACCTTCCACCTTTTATATTACGTAGGATTTGTAATAACCTGCTCAGAGTTCACAAAATAAAGTTAATGGAAAAGGAAATGGCACACTGAGAACTGTAACCTGCAGGACACTGTTTCTGAACACCCTCAGGGGCGACGCATATTGTGTGGTGTTTATGAGGAGGGTGCTGACTAAGAGTATAGTTTTACTTCAATTTTAAAGGTAATGTAGGGTGGCAGAAGGGTGGAGGGCCTGTAAAGAGGGTCTGGGGGCTTTCCTCATAACAAAATGGCATAAACAATTGGTCAAATGGCCACCACAGTGAGTTGTACCAGATCAGTTTTGTTTGCTTTCTTTTAGCAGCTTTGGCTATGCCTATGCATCCCACTAGCCAATAGTGGCCATGCCTCATACCCCCTTAACTCACCTACAAACTCCCAGTGCAAGACATGCTATGGCTCTTTCAAGATGTTAATTCATAACCATTGCTTCTCGTGGTCACTTTACCATGCACACAGTCAAGCCTAATGCTCACCCGGGCTCCAGACAAACCAATTGAACCTTTTAACCCCCACATGTAACGCCTACTGGGTCCTGGACCTCCCTAAGCAACCTGAACTGACAAGTCCCCAATGGTTATGATCTGTTCACATCTTATCCAGGTGATGACCACCACTGATCCCCAATCTGATCCGAACTGGACATTGGAATTGCCCGAGGGCAACATTGACACCATTATGGGCCCTCTGACCACTAATAGGACCTGCAGGGGTAGATGGAGCTTCAGGGACAATGAGTCTTTTGTGGGCTGCCAGTGGAGCATGAATATGCCCAGTCACCTGCATGCCCCACAGCTGAAACTAAAAGCTTTTTTTCTGTTTTTGGGGAATATTTCACTACTCTACCCAAGGTGGGTGTGACCCAAAGTTATCTATGATATATCCAGTGGCCACATTAACCCTTTTGATAGCCCTCAGAGTACAAGACACATACTTAAGATCAAAGGTGGCCATGGGCCAGTAGCCCTGCATTGGAGTCACATCCCTTAGCCAAGTCATAGATGTTGCCTGTGCAGCACAGTGGTGGATCACAGACCCATCCAGTAACTAGTGCACCATGAGGCAAAGAGCCATTTTATTATTTTGTTTGGGGCTTTTCAAAGTCCTTTGGGAACCCACCTTGCTCTAGCCTGGGTTGGGGCAACCCCAAGAGGGCTAAAACATGCCCTTTTTCTAGAAGATTGGCAACACATGTCCAGCCAGACACTTTAAAATAGTCAGAGGACCACAAGTGTTGACCCTCGAAAATGTAGCCCTCCATGACGACCAACATTTTCATTAGCCAACCTGGTTTTCCCTTAGTTGGTCTACGGGTTGGATCCACCTTGAAGTTGTTCAGCAAAGCTGAAACAAGGTAGCCAATCAGGTGGCTCACTAGTGGGGAGTAGGTCCACGAATTGTCAGGTTGAACCAAGATATATTTTACTTTTTAGGGCACATTTTGGCCATTTTTGAATGGCTTCACACCAAACCACAAAACGATAATTAATCTGATTGGACATGACGTTCTTGCACAACTTTGGTACAGATCTGTCCAGCAGTTTGGACTTCCATTTAAATGTACACCCACTTGTGGAAGCTTCACAAAACTTTGCAAACAAATATTTACAGTCTGATTAATAATTTCTGTGAATGTTTTGTGAAGATTTGTTTAACTGTGGGACAGTCATAAGTTCTCTTTGGAGAGTCCAACTTAACCATGACTACAGTTGCTATTATTGACTGTGAAAATATGTACATACATTTTTCTGATTTGCTTTATACTATTGTCATAAAAATGTCAGGGCACCAGACCTATTACTTATCCATCTAAAGCAAAGTACAAACTTGCCCAGACTTTCATTAAGAAGTGATGGCAAAGGGTCCACTTTTCTGTCTGTTCACCAGCTCACCCTCCCTGCTACCCCACTCTCTATCAGGTCAGTGTCAGCTCCTGTCCCCTCCACTACGCCTGACTTAACTAGCGGGACGGCTTCTCTGGCTTGCACCTCACCAGAGAATCTGCATTATGATCTAGCTGTAGTATTCCCAGCTGCCCTGACTTGTGACTTGCCATCCGCTCCACCTCACACAGCTGGGATGCTTCTGAGCTCCTTCCTTCCACCACTTCCCTTGAACCTTTGGGATGGGCCATGGATCCCTATTGCGTAACATACCCTCTCTAAACCTTGAGATGTTCTGGGATCCTGCCTACTCCTCATGACCCTCCAGCTCCAACTGCTGGGCTGTTTCTGGGTGCCTGCATACTCCTCATCTCGCCTTCCCACCATGGGGCTTGCTGTTTGCTCTCCCAACTTCTTATCTCCCTCCCAATCCCACTAGATACCGGTCTGGTTCTGGACTTCCTGTGACTTTCCATTACCTGTCCCCCTTCCAAACCTGGGCTTCTTATGAGATCCCCTACTCTCCATTACTCCCTCCTACCACTGGGGTTCAGGCTCCAGACTACTATCCATTCCTCTACCAAACCTGGGCTTCTTATGAGATCCCCTACTCTCCATTCCTCCCTCCTACCGCTGGGGTTCAGGCTCCAGACTACTACCCATTCCTCTACCCAACATGGGCTAGTTATGATATCGCCTACTCTCCAATCCTCCCTCCTACCGCTGGGGTTCAGGCTCCAGATTACTATCCATTCCTCTTCCAAACCTGGGCTTCTTATGAGATCCCCTACTCTCAAATCCTCCCTCCTACCACTGGGGTTCAGGCTCCAGACTACTATCCATTCCTCTTCCAAACCTGGGCTTCTTATGAGATCCCCTACTCTCCATTCCTCCCTCCTACCGCTGGGGTTCAGGCGCCAGACTACTATCCATTCCTCTTCCAAACCTGGGCTTCTTATGAGATTTCCTACTCACTAATCCCCCCTCCTACCGCTGGGGTTCAGGCTCCAGACTACTATCCATTCCTCTACCCAACATGGGCTAGTTATGAGATCCCCTACTCTCCATTCCTCCCTCCTACAGCTGGGGTTCAGGCTCCAGACTACTATCCATTCCTCTACCCAACATGGGCTAGTTATGAGATCCCCTACTCACCAATCCTCCCTCCTACCGCTGGGGTTCAGGCTCCAGACTACTATCCATTCCGCTACCAAACATGGGCTAGTTATGAGATCCCCTACTCACCAATCCTCCCTCCTACCGCTGGGGTTCAGGCTCCAGACTACTATCCATACCTCTACCCAACATGGGCTAGTTATGGGATTATCATTAGTATTATTATTATTATTGTTATTAGCCCTGGGGAACAGTGTGATCCAAGGGTCAGAGAGCAGATCCACGGTAGCTAGAATTTAACAGGTCACCAAATAAGCTTTTGTGATAAAAATCACGGTACAATATACGGATGGGGTATGCACAAGGTAGTTGGAATTTAGATCACACCAAGGTGTTGTTGAAGAGCCAGGTCTCCATTTCGTTCCTAAACTGAAGGAGACCAGGAGCAGTCCAGATTGCCACCAGGATGGAGTTCCAGAGGATTGAAAATGTATTTATTTATTTATTTATTCAAATTTGTTGAGCGCACATCAGCCCAGAAGCATCGTGGCGCTTGTTACAGACATCTTAGTTGCAAAGGAAACCGTAGTTACAAGCAATACATAAATTACAGAGGAAACATGTACAATAGCAAGGCAGTATATTTACATGGCTTCCTGAAATTTGCTAGTTATTTAGCAAGGAACGAGGTTTTCAGTTTCCTGCGAAAGATGGGAAGTGAGTTTTCCGTTCGGATGTCTGAAGGGAGAGCGTTCCATGTCGTGCTGCATGTCGTGCTTTTTGATGCGTGGGGTGCAGAGTAGGTTAGCGTATTGCGTCCTGGTGGGACGTGTGGAGGAAGGTTTGAGGATGGTATCTGAAAGATAGGGTGGGGCGGAGAAGGAGAGGCATTTGTGAGTGAGGGTGAGGATTTTGAGGGTGATCCCTTCTTTGACTGGGAGCCATTGGGCTGAGAGCCTAACCTGGGTGATATGCTCTCTTCTTGGGATACTAAGAGCGGCCCGGAGAGCGTTGTTCTGTGTGATTTGTAGTCTATTTATGTTTTTGGCTGATGTGCCTGTTAGGAGAGCATTGCAGTAGTCCAATTTGGCTCCAATGGTTGCCCTCGCTATGGAGAGGCAGTTAGGTTTAGAGAGGTAGGGCTTGATGGCGTTTATAAGTTTGGTAGTGTGTGCGGATGCGGAAGTGATAGCGCTGACTTGTCTAGTCATAGATAGCGAAGAGTCAAGGTATACTCCCAGTGTCTTGACGGCTGTGGACACGGGGATGATGGAGTTGTCAATTGAGAAGTTAGTGTACAGTTTGTCCAGTTTGTCTAAGGTGTTCTGTTGACCTAGTATCAAGATTTCGGTCTTGTCACCATTGAGGCAGAGGCCATTAATTGCCATCCATGCCTTGATGATGGAGTAGATAGTGTGGAGTGCCTTTGCGTCTTCGTTGTATGAGCCTGAGAGGGGTAGAAGTACTTGTGTGTCGTCCGCGTAGTTCGTGTAGGTGATGCCGTATGAGTCAAGTTTGTCAAAGAGGGCTTGGTGAACAAGTTATAGAGTGTGGGTGCAGTGCAGGAACCTTGAGGGACCCCGCAGTGGATTGTCGTGGGTGTGGCGTTAGCGATGTCCGAGAAGACTTTCATGGCCCTACCTTCGAGGAAGGAAGTGATCCAGGCGGCTGCTTTTTTGGAGAAGTTGGCTGAGTGAGTGAGGTGGGAGGTGAGAATCTTGTGATCAACCAGATCAAACGCGGCTGAGAGATCTAGAAGAAGCAGAAGAGCCGGCTTGCCTTCGTCCATGATTTGGGTGATCTGGCTCTTCAGATCTACCAGGGCTGTTTCCGTGCCATGTCCTTTCCGGAAGCCTGATTGTCTCGTCCCGAGGATGGAGTGGGTTTCCAGAAAGTGTTGGATTTGGCAGTGTGCGGCTTTGTCCAGTTATTTCAGCAAGAATGGCACAGTGGTTATTGGTCTATAGTTGTTGGGTTGTGAGGGGTCAAGAGTCGGTTTTTTTAGGAGAGGCCGGACCCAAGCCTCTTTGAGGTTGGCTGGGATGATGCCTGTTTTAAAGGACGCATTGATAAATGCCGTGAGGAGCGGCGCAAGGCAGTCTGCGCAGTCTTTGACTAGTTTAGGTGGGCAGATGTCGCCTTTGCATGGGGAGGGTTTGAGGTTTATTAGAAGGTTAATAACTTCTGTTTCAGTGACATCCCTGAAGGAGAAATCAGGTATGGTGGGCTTGGAGGAGGTGGGTGGGGTGTTGGTCGGTTTGGTTCCTGTCTGGTGAGGAAGTGCTTTGCAGTGGTCTTTGATTTTCTTTTGGAGAAGGTCAATTTTGTGAAGCATGGCAGCTTGAATGCTGGTACACCACGCTTCATCTTTGATTATTTCATCTGGAGTGTTAGGGGTGGAGATGAGCTCATTAAAGATTGCGAAAATCTCTTTGGAATGTGACTTGGCATTGGCGATACGAGTGTTGAAGGCGTTGGCTTTGGCATTGGAGATAGCTCTCTTGTATTGGTGGGAGATTAAATTGAATATGTTTTTGGTATTGGTGCAGGGGTCAGATTGCCAATTTTTTAGTGCTGCTCTTTTGTGGGATCGCATTGAGTGCAGTTCTTCAGTAAACCAGGAGTTGGAGTGTAAGGATTTCTTTTCTTTTTTCCGTTCAAGTGGCGCTATTTCATCGATAGCTTTGGTGAGGACATCTTTGTATATGTCGGCTAGGATATTGGGATCGCTAGCGAATGGGGGGGCTAACACTGGGGTATTGAGGTACGGGCGTAGGTTCTCCTCTGTGAGTTTTTTTTTGCTTCTGACTTGTGCAGCGCTGGCAGGGGTCAGAGTTAGCATGAGAAGGACTGTTTCTCAATTTTTATACTTGTGAGCCAGTATGTTTTCCAGTCTGGTGATGGTTTTACTGTGAGATGACCATGTTGCGCTCAATGTTTGGGGTGGTTGCCATGTAGGTGAGACATGCAGTTTTAAACCAGATCCTTCCCGAGATGGGGAGCAAGTGTAATTTGAGCAATTTGAGGCTGATATGTTGAAATGTCCTAGATTCAATGCTGAGGTGAGATTCAGTGCTGAGGTGAAGAGTGGCAGTGTGGGCCACGGAAGTCCTAGGAAGGAAGGCAGGAAGGAAGGGAGGGAGGGAATTAACTAATACCAAGCTGTTTGAGTCTTTTTCACAATCTGTTGTTGGAAGGATAAATTGCTCTCCACAAAGAAGCATAGGAATTTTGCTGAGTGGGTGAGTTGAGGGTTGAACCCTCCAAGGCACATTGCATCCAGACCCCTTTGCATGGGTTCCTGTTTGGTGAGCTTGCTCAGGAAAACAAATTCAGTCTTGGTGGGGTCGGGATCACACTACTCTCCAATATCCCCTTCTAAACCTAGGAGGCATGTAGGCTCAGTCTTTCTCTCCATCTCCCCTCCCCATCCCAACGCTGGCCTGCTTTTTTGTTTCCTTCTTCCCCTGAACCTATATTCATCCAACCTTTGAAGTGGTTAGGAACTCTCTTCTGCTCCCTATCCCACCCAAATTCCCCATGGCTGGCATTGGGGCTCCTCACCAAGGCTGATCCCCAGTATGTATTTTTGAGTGTATCTTTCATTACTCATGTCAATAATTGATAGAGTTTCTTTCATAACCAGTATCTTCTCTGAATTGTAAATCACCCATAAATTGAATTCAACAATCAGGCTTTGTCCCAAGCACTGTGTGCTTTATCAAAACACCTTTTGCCATCATCGATAATTACAAATACAAATACAAATTGTCTAAACTTCTAACTCTTGAAACAATTACATTCCACCACATTTCTTCAGCACACTTTATCAGTATGCCAGCACACACACAGTGTATCAGCCATGTGACAGAAGTACCATGGCAGCATCCCCAACATCTTCAGTAGCCACAGTATCATCCAGTACAGATTAGCCAACTTGAGCCATCACTGCTGCTTTAATATGTTTCTAAATAGCTGCTAGGCTTCTACCAAATGTCCACTTGATTAAGAAAGAACAGAAAGCGGATGAATGAAGTCAACATAGATGAGGTGCACCAAAAGCAACCACTTATACATAAATCTCCAGCGAGGGGTCCCAAGTACCACAGTGGCCCAGTCAACCTGCACCTAAGCTGGCAGCCATGGTTCCTACATGGAACAAAATGGAAACTATTCTACCTAGGGTCAGCCACGCTTCCGATACCTGTGACTGAGTTAGAACTGGACGTCAGGCGAGTCATATAGCTGGCACAAAGCCTACAGATTGTAAATGGAAGACTACCTTCAAGAGGAGAGAGCAACACATTGACTACGGTGAGTGACCTTTATTCTAATTTGATTTATATCTGCAATGGATTTTAGCAAGACCTCAAGATGTTCATTGACTATATGTTTAAGATTCACCTGGAGAACCACTTTCCATCCTTCCCGCTAGATGCTTTCTTGTGACGATTTCAGTGACCATCCTTTCTGAACTACAGGACTAGAGTCTTCAGCGATTGTGAAACAACTGTATGACCAAGAGGGGAATTTGGACTCTACAAACTTGGCTTCAGAGGCAGTTCACCTTTTACCAGCCCAGCTCCTCATGAGGATGATGTTGTCAACAGTGCATATGTCCTGACCATGGATGCATGCATTCCCATCCTTCCAAGCACTCACATCATTGTTATGAAGGAGTGGAAGAATCCTGAGAAGGCTGGCATACCAAGATGAGGGTCCAAGTGAACCACCAGAAGGTCTTTCATGCAGAATTGCCAGTCTCCCCTTCCTTATTTCTCAAAGAAGACATTTGTGACCTCCAAACAGTCCTCTCCAAGGAATCATGTGGATGAGAGGCTATGGGTACCCTGAAGATGGACCATGCTGTCTCAACGTTGGTATGATAGCTGGCATTTAAGCTGCATATACTTCCCAGTCCATCCTAAATCCTTAATTGTTGTGGGAAGCAATTCAATTATACATTCCTGATTGAACTGCTATTAAACTAACTCATATTTGTATCAGACAGAACATGTAATGTTCTCTAAGCATTGAGGAGTTGGCAGTAGCAACCGGGAGATGCCACTTCTGGCCACGTCAATGCACACACCATTCTCAGGACTGCAACAGTTGAAACAGTTGAAACAGTTAAATCCCAGAATAGGGGACCTGCTGAGGCATTCCTCCAATGAAGTACAAGATTCCTGACTAGAGAAATGCCCCTGTTTTTACTATCCATTCCAGCCATACTTTGTTTCCCTGAAAAGAAAGTGGGTGTAAAGATTACAGGGCAGGGGTGAAGGATAAGCACCACAGTCTCTCCTCAGAAGTGTTGAATATGGAAGGTGTTACCAGTCTCCATGTTCATGCTAGACTCTCAATATTTCGGAAAACATGGATGGAGATAATATCAGGTGAGTCGATTATGGTTATGGTACAAGATAGTCATATAATCAAGAACACTTCAATTAGTCCCACTTTGAGTAAAGTAACAGCCACTTGTGGATAACCTATTCTGAACAATGCGCTTAATAGCTACTATTAGGTCACAACTGGTGTTGCATGAACCTTTAGTAAAGTATGCCTCATCTCCCCAGCGTACCAAATTACAAAAATATAAATATTGGAAGTTCAAGTTCAAAATGCACTCACTCAAATTTTGTTTTCAAAGAATATACATTATAAACCTGAATAACAGTAGTTCTACAAGCACTCAGCCTGTTTATTGTTCACATAATGTAAGTTATACACTTGAATTACATAAATTGAATAAGCAAGGTCTGATAAGCCCAAACTGCATTATTTAAACAGACACTGAGCCGACACGTGTTTCGAGAAAACCTTTCTCTTTATCAGGGCTCTCAATGTACATATATCTGCTGCAATTAAGCAGAAGGCAATGTTTGTAATAGGTAATGATACTACTTAGTGCAATCTTCTGCAAAACAATAATACTTCTGACTAACAGCCGTCTATTATCTACTGTCTATCACATAATCGCATGCCACATTAAAGTATAGGAACTAAACCCTATGATTATGAAATCAACATAACAAGACATCCAAAGTATGTACAGAGATGTAAAAATGAAAGAAGGACAAACAAACAAAGAACCAAAAAAAACAGTTATTAGAATATTTTCACATATTCAGTGAACAGTGTCTGATTCATGAGCTGTTAATCCATGCAGGGTGTCCAAGCGTCCATGGAGGGTACCACCTATATATAAATCAATACCATGAGTGACACCCATGCAGAAGTAATGGTGATGCAGTTAGCACAAGTTAAACCCCAGGGTTAATCTATAAGGAAAGACATCTGCAAGAGTATGGTTTTGAAGAAGAGGATTGACGGACATGTGGGCAAAAGCGAAATGGGTTACATCCTCTTCCTTATCCCAAAAAACATCTAATACATTTTAGGAGCATCAACAGATAAGTGAAGTCAATTGTCTCTCAAGAGGTAAACCATTCCACCCATTATTCTATGATAATGTCAGGAAAGTTTACCTGTTCCCAAAGTCTAGCTCCAATACAGAAATCTAACCATCATTTCCTCTGCTTTGACACACAGGAAGCACATATCACCCATTGCCCTCACATCACCTCCATATGTCTTCTTACATATGCTTGCCCTTTCCTTGGGACATGTTCATCCATATAGGATACATCTGCAACCCCACCTCTATGACTTACTCATCCAGAGTCCCTCCCTCTTTAAGGAAATGACAGGCATTCAAAGGGTGTACAAACCCTTTTCAGATTCAGGAGGAAATTGAACTGCAAAAAGAGCCACCTAGAATCTTCTCCATGCTTTGAGTAATCAGAACCTGATTTGGTGCTCAGAGTGTCTCAGTCCCCTGAATCTCAGCCTGTGCATGATAACTCCAGATAGGGCTTTGTGCACTTCTTCTGAGAGCATGATCTCAGCACAACAATTGTTATAGGGTCAAGGCGATATGTCAACATGTGTTTGTGGTTGCCTAAATCAGAGCTTACTAAAACATTTCGGGGATTTATCTAATTGTCAGTTTAGGGCAAAGTCCTTTTCTTTCCTATACCCTGCTTGTTTCACAACGTATTCAGCAGTAATCCGAAGCTCCAGTGAGGGAGGGGAAGGCCACCAGAAGCACAGAATGTGCTCTGTTTTACCACGTTCCTTTTCTAGGCAACAGCATCACAACCATTTTGTGTCCTCAACTTTATAGCACCTTTCAATACAGTTTCCAATTAGATCTTGCTAGCTGGACTGCAAAACGGACTGGGCTTTCATGGAGTGGCCTTAAAATGGAACACTTCATTCCTGCAAAGAGGACATCCACAAGTGAGAGCAGTCTCTTTTCTCTCAACCCCCTTTGCAAACACATAGGGTGTGCCCCAAGGATCAGTTGTTTCCACCCATGCTAGTCAAATGATATGATATGGCAGTTATAACGCGCCTATACACAAGTGTTTCAAGGCGCGACGTGGCAAGGGGGGGGCAGACAACGATCCTACAAGGCCAAGCGTCATTCAGATCACACAAGTGCATGGGAAGGGGGGAAAAGGAAAAGTGCGCGGGGGAAGGGAGAGGGGAAAGTGCAGTACATGGGAAAAAGTGGAATAAATAAGAAAATACATAAATGGCAAGCTGGTGGCAAGTGCAAGGAAGTGCAGACAAAAGTGCTGGAAGGGGGACTGTAGGGATACAGAACAACGGTCCCCACGTGCAGGGGTTGCCAGGGAGGCAGTGCAAGTGGGCAATTGACGGGCCTGGGCCAGAGATCAGAAAGGGTGGCCAGGTAACCCGAGCAGTTTCAGTCAGGAAATCAGCAGGGGGGAGGGGGAGAGAAAGCAGAGGCAAAGAGGAAAGTTTTGAGTTGCTTCCGGAACCGGAGATGGTTCTCCTCGAGTTTCAGGGAGGCAGGAAGGCTGTTCCAGAGAGAGGCCCCAGCCGCAGAGAGTAATCTGCCACCAACTCGTTGCTTCGAGAAGCGACTGACACTGAGGGAGTTGGAGGCGGATGAGTGATGAGCTCGAGAAGGAAGATATTTAGGAAGAGAGAGTTGAAGGTATTGCGGCCCCAGACCCCAGAAGGGCTTGTGTACAATGCAGAGGGTTTTGAACTTAATCCTCGCAGCCACTGGGAGCCAGTGCAGAGATTTCAGTCCTGGAGAGATACGATCCCTGGGCTTGAGGCCAGGGACAAGTCTCGCAGTCCTGTTCTGGATAAGTTGCAGAGGGCGGAGAGTAGAGGCAGGCAGATTTAGATAGAGTCTGTAACAATAGTCCAGCTTAGAGAGGACCAGGGCTCTGGAGACAGTGAGCTTCTGGGGGAAGGAGAGGAAAGGAAGAATACCTCTAAGGAGGTGCAGCTGATAATGTGACTTCTTAGAGACGTCAGAGATGTGAGGGGAGAAGGAGAGAGCAGAGTCTAAGATGACTGTGAGGTTTTTAGCCTTGCAGGTGGGAGTAGGAAGAGGACCAAGAGAGGCCGGCCAGAGAGCTGCAGGGAAGGAGGGAGTGGGTGTGCCGATGAGTAGAATCTCAGCCTTACTGGCATTAAGGCAGAGGTTGTTGGCGGCACACCACTCCTGGATGGCAGACAGACAGTCAGCGATGAGGGAAGGAGAGGAGGAGGCCGAGGGTAGCCTGAAAATGAGCTGGGTATCATCCGCATAGCACTGAAAGTTGGGACAGAGAGCGGCGATGCGGTGGGCAAGGAGTGCCAGGTATTGGTTGAACAGCCAGGGAGAGAGGTTAGATCTCTGGGGGACACCACAGGTAGAGAAAAAGATGTCGGAGAGGAAGGACCCCAGTTGGACCTGGGAGGGTCAGTTGGAGAGGAAAGAAGTCAGCCACGCCAGAGCCTGACCAGTGATACCCAGGTTATCACGGAGACGGTTGAGCAGGATGGAATGGTTGACAGTGTCAAAGGCAGAAGAGAGGTCAAGCAAGATGAGAACGCACGGGGTATTAGAGTCAAGGTTGGTGAGCAGGTCTTCACGGATGTTCAGGAGAGCAGTTTCCGTGCTTCTGGCAGCTCTGAAGCCAGACTGATGGTCATGAAGACAACCAACAGATTCAGTGTGGAGATTGAGCTGGGAGATGAACAGTTTCTCCAAGAGCTTGCCCAGGAAAGGAGTGACGGCAATGGGCGATAGTTAGCCGGGCAGGAGGGCTCTGCAGAGGGTTTCTTTAGAAGAGGGTGCACAAGGGAGTGCTTCAGGGGGGAAGGGAAGACTCCAGTGGTGAAGGAGTGGTTGCAGAAATCAGCCAGGGCAGGAGCCAGGGAGTCAATGTGGTCCTTGATAGTTTTGGAGGAACAGGGGTGAACCTGTTTCGACGAGACTTTCATAGATCGGACTTGTCTAGAAACCTCGTCTGCAGAGAAAAGGGGAAAGGCCGAGAAGGAGGGAGGAGGGGTGGCTGAGGAAGGGCCAGAGGAAGAGCAGGGAGTAGAGGGGGGGAGGCAAAAGGAGGAGAGTGAGGACAGGATGTCCTGAGTTTTAGAAATGAAGTGAGAAGCCAGTCCCGTGCAGAGGGCCTGGGAAGGGACTGGAGACTGCGGCAGGATTGGCCAGTTCCTTGCAGATTTTAAAGAGTTCAGCCGAGTTGTTAGATGCTGCAGAGATGCGGGCTTGGATATGAGCTCTCTTCTTGGTGAGGACGGAGAGCCGATATTGCCTTTGCAGCAGGCGGCAGGCCAGTTTGTCAGAGGATGAACTTGAAGCATGCCATTTCCTCTCGGCCACCCTGCACCTGCGTTTTAGGGTGACGAGGTCTGAGTCATACCAGGATTTACACTTGGCTTTGGGCTTCAGGCGGATTCTCATGACAGGGGCAAGGATATCAAGAGCATCAGATATAGAAGAGTGGAGCGTGGAGAGGGCTGTGTCAGGGTGAGAGTCAGCCAGAGGGGTAGGAGTGGGTGAAAAGGTGGCAGCGAAAGCCTCAACTGACACACATTTCATGGGTCGAATGACCGAGAAGGTGGGTGGCAGTGATGGAGGTGGCTTGGCCTGCGGGGTAGGGAGGGTGAGGTGGGAGGAAAGGAGAAAGTGATCACTCCAGGAGAGAGGAGTGGAGAGAGGGACAGAGAGGGGAAGGTCAGAAGAGATCAGAACATCAAGAGTGTATCCTGCAGAATGAGTAAGGCCAGAGGGGAGAATGGTGAGTGAGAGAGCGTCGCAGAGGTCGCGAAAGAGTCCAGAGGGGCGACAGGAGGCATCCAGGTGGATGTTGAAGTCTCCAAGAAGGAGGAATTGAGTGGTTTAGGCCAGGAGTGAGGAGGACAGGTCTGCCCACTCCGAGAGGAAGGAAGAAATCTGACCAGGTGGCCGATAGATAGAAGCCACGGTAAGGGAATGGCTCGGGGAGAGAGAGAGTCTGCAGACGAGGCATTCAAAGGAGGAGTAGGCCTGCATAGGATTAACAGAGGCAGGAATCCACTCAGGGAAGATAAGGGCTATGCCCCCACCAGAGCGGTTGGGCCTGGGCACGGAGAGGATCTTGTAGCCATCAGGTAGGAGCGTGTCAAAGCTAGTGACGGAGCTGGCCGTAAACCATGTCTCAGTGAGACTGAGGACATCGAGGTCAAGTTCTTCAAGAAGGCGGCAGGTATCAGAGGAATGTTTGACAGCGGAGCGGGAGTTAAGAGTGGCAATGTGGAGAAGGTTGTCCTCCTTGAAGGACTTCTGGGGAGGGGTACAGATCAGAGGTAAGACCTGCGGAAGTTTAGAAAGCGCCCGAGAGGGGGCAGGGAGGGAGGGGGAAGGCAAGGTAGCCAAGGGAAGAGGAGAGGGGACAGCAGGAGAAGAAAGGAAGTTGATGAGGCGCGGAAAGCGCCGATCAAAGAGATGAAGGTTGGCCTGAGGGCCTTGGACCAAGACGGTCCCATTGGAATAGACATTAATGATGACCTTAGAGGATAGCCACCTGAAGCCAACAGCTAACGACATAGACCATTGCAAATGTATGCCGATGATATACAAATTACCTTTAACTTGCAGACATTCAAACAAAGCATCTTCTGTGCCTGACCGACGTTCAAGACGGGATGGTGGACAATTACCTCCAAATGAATGTGCCAAAATATAAGATCCTCTTTGTGGGCATGAGCAGCAACCCAAGCACCCTTTGACTGGTCGTCCACATTAGATCCTCCTTTCCCCAGTACCAAATGCAAAAAACCTGGGTATCACATTCAACGACAAACATTTCTTCAACAAGTAGATTCAAGACCACCTAAGAAATGCCACTACCACTTCAACTGCTCCAGCAAGTTTCCTTAACAGGAAAAAGTGAACAGAACAATATTTGGGCCGAGTATTGACTTTTGACCAGAGCCTTTTCCTAGTGCCTATGAAAACACCTAATTTATCAACTCTACTGATACAGAACAGGTAGCAAGGCTGATCCTGAGGGTCAAACCTAGTTACCAGAGAACCCGGGCACAGAGAATACAGCATTGGTTGCTAGTGGGGAAAGAAAATGAATTAAAATCCTCAGGATTATGCACCATTCCTTCCTCAGCATTGGCTACACTTATCTCAGAAAGCACATACACAATTAAAATCCAGCAAGAGCCCTCATTGCGACTGAGTGAAAAAGGATTAATATGTTTATCTTCAGTATAAAGAGATTAGGCTGAAATACCACAGGCACACTTTGGACTAATCATCTGCTGACAAAGAAAACTGAGGAAAGCCAAATAAAAATCCCTCAAGCAAGCCTTCCCTTAGTAATCCTGACCGGATCAATTCTGGCATCCTCTACGGAGGAGTTATGACTCAGTCCTCTTTCTTCTGTGAGCCCTCACCACCTTCCTATATAGCGGCCCCAGATTAATGCTTAATAGTTAATTCTTATTCTGAATTCTAACATAGTATTACTTTCTTCCTTTTCAGGGCATCTTTAAACTCTTTGTTCTTTAGAGTGTAAATAATGGGGTTACACATTGGGATTAGGGCGACATAGACTAAAGAAGATATTTTACTCTGCATATCGGAGTATGTAGAGGCTGGGCGCACATAGACAAACATGAGGCTTCCGTAGAATAGTATCACTATAGTAAGGTGAGAGGTACATGTCGAAAAGGCCTTGCGTCTCCCCGTCACTGACTGGATTTTCAAGATGGCTGAGATGATTTTGCCGTACGAAGTGATAATTGAAACCCAGGAGAAAGTCAGCACTAACACACCGAGGATGTAAGTCATTGTTTCTGTAGTCTCGGTGCTGGTACAGGAGAGCTTCATCAGGGCTGTGACGTCACAGAAGAAGTGGTTGATTTCATGTGTCTTGCAAAAGGAAAATTGGGTTATTGAGACAGAGTGAAATAATGGCTCTGTGAAGCCAAAAAACCAGGCTCCCACTGCCAATCGCAAAGTAACAGATTTATTCATGATCATTGTGTAACGTAAGGGATAGCAGATGGCAACATATCGATCATAAGCCATGAGAGTCAAAAGGAAGACTTCTGTCGCAAACAGAAAGAAGAAAAAGTACATCTGCAACAGGCACTCCCAGAGAGTGATACGTGTGCTCCCTAAGTAGAAGCTGGCTAGCATTTTTGGGAATGTGACAGAAATTGAACTGATGTCTATAAAAGACAGGTTGGTAAGGAAGAAATACATGGGAGTGTGCAGATGCGAGTCACAGTAAATAACTGACATGACGAGAATGTTTCCTCCAATGGTCACTAGGTAAATAATGAGAAATCCAGCAAGTAGGGGAGCCCGTAGGTCCGGAAGATCAGTGAACCCCAAAAGAATAAAGCCCACATCAGAAGTCATATTCATTTCAGCCATTGGCCAAGAGCTGCTTATTTATTTCTTGTAAATGTTTAACTAAAATGAAAGAAAAGTTTACAGTTGAATTGTCACATAGTCAAAGGCATGGCACTTTAATCATTCAATTACACACATGTCTTAATCATGGTTCTCTAACTGTAAGTCTTATAGGCCTCCTGTCATAGCTCACGTAGATTGAGTAAAGAAATAGAATGCAGGAGAGCCACTGACAGCCTTGTAGTGCTCAATGGCAATGTCATGAGTAGAAGAAGTGATATCACACACCCGATGACATTACAGTAAGTGAGGTCATATGACCTTTGACCCCAGAATCATCACATAACATGACTGACGGTTGCAAAAACATGAGAAATATTACATTTCATAAAATACAAAATCGACACTAAAGTAGACACACAACTTTTTAGATACCAAGCACATGTTCACTTTGGAGCTGCCTTGACATGCCATGCAGGGGGTCATGTTATGACAGAGGTAGACCAACTGGAACTAACAGAGGCCAGGGGCACTGCCATGCTTCTGCAACTATAACCTCATATGGCCATTTACTGACAACGTATGCCAATTATTGCTGCACATGTCAGGTCTAGTAATCATATGCCAAGTAATGCCCAACATTACCCGGTGCTGTTATAATGCAGACTGGCTAATGTAGCCTCTGAGGATTCAGACATCTCATGTCTGCTACAGCATGTTGGGATACATGTCCAGCATCCCAGCAGGACAAAAAGATACTGACTGTAAAATCCTATTAGTATGAACTATCGCAGGAGCAGACCGAGGTGTGCGCAGAAGAAGAATCATATATTGATTTAGTTAGGTCTGATAAATATTAGATACTCACATATAGCAACACAGAATGAGCAACACATACATCACTGTTGCAGTTGCAGAGGTTATAGACAGGGCAGTATAATAGTGTAGTGAAAAGCGGTGCAAGAACCATTTTGGGACCAGCCCACAGACTATAGCACACCTCCCACTAACAGGTTCGACTCTGCGCGACAGCCATGAACACACTACTGGAAAGATGACACCTTCAGCATAAAACTTAACATTTATTTAACAGAATGAAACATATAAGGAGAAACAAAAATTTTAGCAGCAATTGGAAATAAAAATGTAAGTTAGAGAAATCACAAATACTTAGAACACAGCCTCACGTTCCTTGTATATTAGCACTGGGGGACCGTGGTCATCTTAAACGAACGGCTGCCCATCACCAGGTGTTATTCTTCAGCCAGATGACAGCGCCACAAGGAGCTGCAGGAGCACATCAAACTCCGGGCACTTGCTCGATGCCAGTCCACGGAAAAATCCCCCCCGGGTCATGTGTGCATGCATTCTTGTACTTTGTGCTGTCAGTCAGCATGACGCAATATTCTAGAACTGTCTCAGTGCAAAACATGTTTGCTGATGGAAAAAACCCCAGCTCAGTAATTTTCCAAAAACGCTCCCTTTCCTTCCCCTCCCCACTCGGAGCCCATCTGCAAAAGCGTAGGAATGTCTCTTATCAGTAATTGCTGGGTCGAGGCAGCAATTTCTCATGCGAAAGAGGACCTGTTTAGGGAAGCTGGCTGTCAGGAATATGGGCCTGTGGTACAGGAGGAAGCAGGTACGGCATATCTAAAAACTACAATTCCCAGCAGGCATGGGGAAATGTGTAGTTCCTTGGGCCTGTCGGTACTCAGCTGCCGGCACTTTACAATTAGGGATTGGGCTCTTAACGGCCGCCCGCCCGTGCTCATGTGCTGTTGATTAATGTTGGAGAGCATGGGCGGCGGCGGCGACGACAGCAGGAGCGAAGCAGGAACGCTGAAGGTGTAGGCGAGTGGCGTGCAGGAGTCACGCCGGTCATGTCGCAAGGCATCTTTATATCCCGGGGTGCGGCGGCACACGCTCCTTAATCTGCTCCAGCGCTACAGGTCCGGGTCAGCCGCAGTAGGCTCCCGGACCATCAGTTAAGTGTTTCTATGTTTATTTGCTTAGCCGGTTTACGGCATTAACATGGAATAAATCAGAAGCTTCAAGTATTTATGTCCGGACGTCTGAGGAAAACGTCCGGACCAAAAGTTAAGTGAAGGCACATAAATCCTTGGTTTTGGGCAAGATAAACGCCAGTCTGGTAGCAGGCACATTGTTGTCTAAGCACCAGGGAAAACTCAACTCTTCTAATCCGCATTTTCCAGTTATTACGTTTTTCCTATGTGCATTGTATTATGTTAATCCATGTTTTGTGAGGCATATGAACGTCTCAATGTTCTCTGTTCATTATCAGTGTATTATGGTTTTAAGTTATTACCAGTTATTCGCTTTTCCACATGGAGAAAAGCGTCTTTCTATGTGCATTATGTTGTGCTAATCCATGTTTGCTCACGAGTTGTGTAGGATGGCGTGTTATGTGTTAACTAATTACTGAAGATAGAGTCAGGTCAGGTTGCAGGAGTATTAAGCTATCTAGTCAGGAATTGTAGGAGTTTTTTGACGTTTTATGTCTTGTTGTCTTCCCTTCCTTCCCTTTATTTGTCCATCCCCTTTCCCTAACTCCTTCTTCCCCCCATTGGCTGCCACGTGGCTACCTGTAATTCAAACATCCAGGCGCCCGTGCCAACCACGGTGGGAGGGGTCGATCCATTCGGCTTCTGTGGTTCGGGAGAGGGGATTGAATTCCTCCTCCCTTAACTTCAGTTTGTGACAGAATCAACAGCCCCCGATTTCGGGATTACTGAACCACCCAGGCCAAATGGATAACCCTCCCTCGTTAGCGGAAGTGCTAAAGGCACTTCAGGAGATTTAGGTGGAATTGATACATGCCAGACAGGAATCTAGTACTCTGAAGAATCAAGTACAAGGATTGGTAGCACAAGGGACGCCTTTGGAGGAAGCAGGGTCTTCTACCAGTAGAGCAGGAACAAGAACGCCCACTGTGGTGGTTCAAGCTCCCAGTAGTGTGCCATTGGCTGCGCCTGAAAGATTTTCTGGGGATCCAAAAAAATACATGACATTCTTGACCCAGTGTAGGTTACATTTCCTGTGTAAACCATCGGCCTTTGAGACTATTCAAGCAAGAACGGCCTTTGTAATTTCATATCTAACAGGAGATGCGGCCGCTTGGGCAATGCCATTGGTACAGAAAGATGATCCATTATTGTATAATTGGGATAATTTTCTGGCAGAATTTGGTCGATTATTTGACCGAAGGGAAGTGTCATTGGCACAAGATAAGGAGTTATTGGCACTAAAACAGGGTACCAGAGATTTGGTTTCTTATGTGACACACTTCAATAGACTGGTAATTGAAACAGATTGGCCAGAAAATAAACAGACAGTTTTATTCTATCAGGGATTGAAAGAAGAATTAAAAGACGCTATGGCACAGGTGGAGCCTCAGCCCAACACATGTACAGCTATGATTGATTTGGCATTAAGGTTGGACCATAGGATGAATGAACGAAAAGGATATAGGAAAAAACCAGAGGTGGTACCTTTTGTACGATTGGATAGAGGAAGGGTGAACAGAAACGGTGAAGGGGAACCTATGCATATTGGAGGGGTGAGGGGACCTTTATCGGCTATAGAAAAAGAGCAGAGGAAGGTTAATAATTTGTGTTTGTACTGTGGTCAACCTGGACATTATATACGTACTTGTCCAAATACACCCAAGAAGATGGGTGGTGGAGATAAGAGCAAAAGCGAGTCGGGAAAAGGATTGGGCCGGCCTTAGGGGGAACACAGGTGTCAGGCTCAGTGGTTGAAAAGTTCCCCACTTGGGTAGCAAATACTTCACGAAAAGGTAATTCTCATTTGTATATTTTGGTAACTTTATTTTTTGCTTGTACAAAACAGATGGTGTCAGCCATGATAGATTCAGGGGCAACTGGAAACTTTATTGACATTGATTTGGCCAAAAGACTGGGGTTGCCATTGCGAGAAAAGACTCAGGTGGAAGGGGTACAGTCGGTGTATGGGTCGCCTTTAATTTCAGGACCCATTTGTCAGCAAACTCAACCTATAGAAATGAGGTGTCAGTCTGGACATGTGGAGGACATTGTACTGGATCTAATTGCAGCTCCCCAATTTGGTCTTATTTTAGGAATTCCTTGGTTGACTCAGCATAATCCAAGAATTGATTGGGTAGCTAGAGAGATTTTTTTTGAGAATCCAGAATGCATTAGTCACATTGAGGAGGAGGTGAGTCCTGCATTGTTTTTGGCAGATCAGCCACGGGCAGTGCAAGTGGTGGGGGCTGTTGGGTTACAGGTTCCGGCTCAATATCAAGAGTTTGTAAATGTGTTTGACAAAGGAGGAGCGGAACAATTGCCTCCCCATAGACCATATGACTGTGTTATAGAGTTAGAACCCGGGGCTAAACTGCCATGTAGCAGAATCTATGCATTAACAGAAACCGAAAACCAACATCTGAGAGAGTATTTGGATGATATGTTAAAGAAAGGATTCATTCGACATTCCACATCGCCAGTCTCATCTCCATTGTTTTTTGTGCCTAAAAAAGAAGGTACATTGAGGACATGTATTGATTATCGTGCTTTGAACAAAGTGACAGTAAAAAACAGATATCCACTCCCTTTAATTTCTGGACTGCTGGATCAAGTGAAAACAGCAGTGGTATACACAAAACATGATTTACGTGGAGCTTATCATTTGATTCGTGTCAAAGAAGGTGATGAGTGGAAAACTGCATTTAGAACTAAGTTTGGACTATTTGAATATTTGGTTATGCCTTTTGGTTTATGTAATGCTCCTGCGGCATTTCAATTTTTTATGCAGGAGGTTTTGAGTGAGTTTTTGGACATTTTTGTTATTGTATATATTGATGACATTCTAATTTATTCTAATTCACAAGAACAGCATGTGAACCATGTAAGGGCAGAGTTAAAGAAATTGCAAGAACATCAGTTATATGTGAAATTGGAAAAATGTGCCTTTCATGTGAAAAGAGTGGAGTTTTTGGGCTTCATTTTGACCCCGGAAGGGATAATTATGGACAAAAGCAAGGTGCAAGCAGTCCTGGACTGGCCCAAACCCCAGTGTGTTAAAGATATTCAATCTTTTTTGGGGTTCGCAATTTCTATAGATGATTCTATTACTATTACTATTACTAATTGTTCTCAGATTGTGGCACCGATAACAAGGTTATTAAGAAAAGCAACAAGTTTTTGTTGGGATGTGGGGGCGGAAAAGGCTTTTCAAGAATTAAAAATGGCATTTACCACAGCTCCAGTATTACGACATCCAGATTTGGAGAGGATGTTTCAAGTAGAAACTGATGCGTCCAATGTGGCCATAGGAGCAGTATTATCTCAGAAGGATCCAGAAGGGAGTTGGCATCCAGTAGCCTACTATTCACGAAAGCTCACTCAATGTGAACAAAATTATTCCATCACTGATAAAGAATTGTTAGCTATCAGGGCAGCTTTCTTGGAATGGAGACATTATTTACTGGGGGCTAAACATCAGGTGTTGGTAGTGACAGACCATAAAAACCTACAGTACTTTAAGACGGCTCACACATTGAGTCCTAGACAACTACGGTGGTCTCAATTTTTCAATGAATTTGATTTTGTGGTGACCTTCCGCCCGGGAAAAAGAAATGGAAAAGCAGATGCCTTATCACGCCAACAAAACATGGACAACATGGTATCTGAAACTAAATCTATAATTCCGGCAGAGAAGGTGGTAGGGGCCGTAGTCTCTAAGTTGATGAAGCAGGTGAAACAGGCAATGAGGAATCAAAAGAATCAGAGTTGGGGAGTGAATAACCCTTTGGAAACATTTAAAGAGAATCTCTCTTATTATGATGGCAGATTATATTTGCCTACTTTGGAACTCCAAACGAAGGCTATGCATTGGTGCCATAATTCCCCTCTGGCTGGACATTCAGGGAGTAAAAAGACACAGACTTTAGTGGAAAGATACTTTTGGTGGCCCAATTTGAAACAAGAGGTAATCAAGTACGTGCAGGAATGTGAAACATGCGTACGAAGTAAAGCTGATCACACCAAGAAGTCAGGGTTACTGAAACCCTTGCCCACTCCCACCAAAATATGGACACATATATCAATAGACTTTATCACAGACTTACCACCGGATGATCAGTATGATACGATTTGGGTGGTAGTAGATTACTTATCCAAACAGGCTCACTTTGTGCCTTGTAGGGGCATTCCAGGAGCAGGGGAACAATTGTTTTTGCAGCATGTGGTTCGCCTGCATGGACTACCACGTACTATTGTGTCTGATAGGGGACCGCAGTTTACATCAAGGTTTTAGCGTGCTTTCTGTCAGATGTTAGGAATCAATTGTGCCCTGTCTACTAGTTACCATGCCCAGACGGATGGACAAACGGAAAGAGTTAACCAGACGCTGGAGCAATATTTGCGCTGTTATTTACATGAAGGAATGGAGTCGTGGGTTCAAGCCTTATGGTTAGCGGAATTCACTTATAATAACGCGGAATATGCTTCCCTGGGAATGGCTCCCAATGAGTGCTTGTATGGGCAGGTACAGGAAATGTTACCAGAACAGCTACCAAATGTTGAAAATTTTCCAACACTCCAAAACAGAAAACAATTGCTTCTAACCATCAGACAGAAGGCGCGAGATAATTTGGAATATGCAAAAACTCAATATAAGTTGTACGCAGACAGAAAGAGAAGGGAGGATCCGCAGTACAAGGTGGGGGATAAGGTATGGCTATCCACACGCAATTTGCCTCTAATTGGATCTCGAAAATTTGCTCCCAAGTTTATTGGACCCTATGAAATAGTAAAAATTGTGTCAGAAGTTGCTGTGAAATTGTGTTTGCCTAAATCTCTGAGAATCCACCCGGTATTCCATGTGTGTCTGCTTAAACCCGCAGCGCCTGGAACACGCGTGCAGAGACCTCCAGCTATCCACAAAGAGGGTCATGTGGAATATGAAGTAAAGCAGATCTTGGACTCAAAAAGGAGGAGACAAGTGTTATGGTATTTGATCCGGTGGGCTGGATATGGACTGGAAGATTGCTCCTGGGAACCTGCTAGTGCAGTGCATGCACCTCGTCTGGTAAGCATGTTTCATGCAAAGTATCCAGAAAAGGCAGGTCCTGGGAAGAGCCCTGGAAGGGGAGGTAATGTCAGGAATAAGGGCCTGTGGTGCAGGAGGAAGCAGGTACGGCATATCTAAAAACTACAATTCCCAGCAGACATGGGGAAATGTGTAGTTCCTTGGGCCTGTCGGTCGCAGCTGCCGGCACTTTGCAATTAGGGATTGGGCTCTTAACGGCCGCCCGCCCGTGCTCATGTGCTGTTGATTAATGTTGGAGAGCATGGGCGGCGGCGGCGACGGCGGCAGGAGCGAAGCAGGAACGCTGAAGGTGTAAGCGAGTGGCGTGCAGGAGTCACGCCGGTCATGTCGCAAGGCATCTTTATATCCCGGGGTGCGGAGGCACACGCTCCTTAATCTGCTCCAGCGCTACAGGTCCGGGTCAGCCGCAGTAGGCTCCCGGACCATCAATTAAGTGTTTCTATGTTTGTTTTCTTAGCCGGTTTACGGCAATAACATGGAATAAATCAGAAGCTTCAAGTATTTATGTCTGGACGTCTGAGGAAAACGTCCGGACCAAAAGTTAAGTGAAGGCACATAAATCCTCGGTTTTGGGCAAGATAAACACCAGTCTGGTAGCAGGCACATTGTTGTCTAAGCACCAGGGAAAACTCAACTCTTCTAATTCCCATTTTCCAGTTATTACGTTTTTCCTATGTGCAGTGTATTATGTTAATCCATGTTTTGTGAGGCATATGAACGTCTCAATGTTCTCTGTTCATTATCAGTGTATTATGGTTTTAAGTTATTACCAGTTATTCGCTTTTCCACATGGAGAAAAGCATCTTTCTATGTGCATTATGTTGTGCTAATCCATGTTTGCTCACGAGTTGTGTAGATACTGAAGATAGAGTCAGGTCATGTTGCAGGAGTATTAAGCTATCTAGTCAGGAATTGTAGGAGTTTTTTGTCGTTTTATGTCTTGTTGTCTTCCCTTCCTTCCCTTTATTTGTCCATCCCCTTTCCCTAACTCCTTCTTCCCCCCATTGGCTGCCACGTGGCTACCTGTAATTCAAACATCCAGGCGCCCGTGCCAACCACGGTGGGAGGGGTCGATCCATTCGGCTTCTGTGTTTCGGGAGAGCATATGTCAGCATTTAGTACACACTTTGAATAAGCTATTAGTTTTAGCTGTTAATGCAGCCAACTAAGGACCGAATATGTAATATGGTTAGCTCAGCAGGCTAATGCACCCAAGGAAAATGCAACTTCCTTCACACTACAAATAGTCCTAGTGCTTAGTTGTTGTATTAAAAAACATATGGCTGGAAGTATACAATGCGGGGAGAGCCAAGGCAGTTGGAAGATGGAGTCAGACAGGTGCTTTGGCAGAAGCAAGGTTAGTGTGGTAGCGGGACAGAAGTAGCCCCATCTCGGAAGTTGAGGCGTAGTATATATTGAACATTTTAGCTTGTAGGCACTGACGTGGAGCCGTAGCTCTGTGTAGTTAGCTTGACAAACAAATCCCCTTTCTCATTCCCCAGGAGAGAAGCCGAGATCAGACGCACACGATGTGCACAGATAAACACTAATTGTATCCAGCTTCGGAACTCGAATATGGTGGGAAAGGAATGTGTGTTGGTAGGACCAATTCATGAGAACAGGGCACAAGGTTTTGTGATGCCAAGGAGCCGAGCAAAGATTTAAGAGCATAAGAAATGGTCATCCTATTTGAATTACAAGACACACAAGTACAGCAAACAAATCCCTGAAATCCAGACTCAAGTCATGCCAATATTCGGCACCTGGGGTTTGAAGGAGATAAGGGGGAGCCATGTCTGAAACGTCCTGATTTGGGATAGAGGAGCAGAGGTGATGCCAGTAAATGAAGTACAAGGTTGGCGAGATAACTTGTGTGGACCACTGTGTCGGGAATATTGAAAAGGCCTATTGTCAACTAAAAGCAGAGTTGGCCTAGCCAGTTTTCTCTGGTTGCGTGTGGGATGGAGGGGTGCACATCACATGACAGTCTCGAACTATCAATAGGCTATTATACTCATGTAGCCAATCCCTTACCAGGATCCGACAATGACGGTGTAAAAAGACCATGGGCCTCATTACGACCCTGGCGGAAAGGGGTTTGCGGCAGCGTTAGCTGCGCCAACCCCTTTCCGCCAATTACGAGTTCCCTTTCCGCCATGGCGGTTTTTACACCTGCTTTTAGCAGGTGTAAAAAACCATGGCGGTAAGGGAACTTGGTGTTAATTACGCCACCGTAATTTACGGTGGCGTAATTAACGCCTTCCCCACTCCCATTATGCCCTATGGGGAAAAAATGGGAATGGGGAAGGGTAAATGGGGATTGGGGATTTACCGCCCCGCCAAGGTCGGAATGGGGCGGTAAATCCCCTTACCGCCATGGCGTAAACGTAGTTTGCGCCATGGCGGTAAAATCACGGCCCTGGCGGTAACTTACCGCCAGGGTCGTAATGAGGCCCCATGTGTCAGGGGAGTTGGTTTCGATAGTGTGTGGCCAATCGGGCTAGGAACTATAGGAGGTTATTAGAATGTTCCGTAGGTGGTAGCCAATGAGGGTGGTGGGATAGCATTGCAATGTATATAACCAAATTCCGTATTCTCTCACTATATATTCTGTATACCCGTGGGGTAGGACAAGCTCAGTGTCAGCTCAGTTCTTATGGGACTGTCTGAGGCCTTTTGCATGTCATAAAAATGGGTTCCCATTGCAAAATGGTGCAGTGCTTAGTTGCTCGTTTGGATTATTTTTGTGAAAGGGTTTTGGGGTCAATATTCCTCAACAAGCCTTATAGCCTGCGTATGGTCAAAATATGTAAGTTACATCTTGGTATATCCAGTTGCTTCTTGCATATGCCAAGCACATCCTCAAATGTCCAGTAATGCCACTCAGTGTGAGTTAATGCCCCGCACCTGGTATGGGATAAAGCCAGCTGACTCAAAACCCCAAACACTGTAATGAGTAACAAAGAACAATTTATTTCTTCTTTTTACCACAGAAAGATTTTCATCATAATGTCAAGTTCATGCAGGCAATATCCATCAATCAAATTGTAATCCAAACGTTCATAACAACAAAACTGAAAGTGATGCCATGATATGTTTCGATCTGTACATGGTTCAACATCAGGAGGACCAAAAGGCTGACCCCACATTGTTGTACTCTTAATTGGCACTAACCATAAGTGCTGTTGACAATTCATTCCTGAGCTATATGGTGAATGGCATATACGGTTGAGTAGACCTTGCTTCGATTTACATCTGTGACCTGTAAAAACACACATAAATACAAGCAGTGAGCACTTAACTCACTGTGCTATCTTACCAGCTATTTCTTCTTAAATGTTAATACCACAGCATTTGCTACTGTATTAGCTCTGGTGGTTACATGTCTTTAAAACAAAAACGTATATTCCTACTGCTTCTAAGTACTGTAATGATGTCATGGCCCACTAGTCAACCTGATAATAGTACTGCTATATTTTCTTTTAAAAAGGACTGGAGGAGACAGAAGAGGATGATGGGTACATATCCTGTTAAATGTTTTTAGCTGCACAATTGATTAACCAGCATTATGTTTCACAATTGGATAGCTCAACAAGTTAAACGCTCATCTCTGAATAGTGCCTGCCTGCACTTTCGATGTTCATATTTCTGCAGGGCTAAATCAGTCCTTCATCCTTCTAAGGTTGACAGACAAGTACAATTACTTTCATAAGACCTATTTTTACATTTCTTAAAATCAGGAGGCATCAGCAGTAAGATGAACTGTTATACATACAAATATGATATAAAACTAACCTTTTTACTTGGATATGGGAAAACATTGGCTACAGTAACTTGGAGTATTTTGGCACAAAAAAGATAGTCCTAAACAAATTAAAGCAAACAAGTTGATTCTAAATAAGTAGCACTTCATCTGTAGCATGCAGTATGTTGGTTTATACAGACAAATACTACTCTTGGGTCTTGCCTTTGCCAATATGACACATTAGAGAAAGCCAAACTTCACCCTGTAATTTCCAAAATTAAAATGGGTTCAAATAACCCACTATATGTTTGTTTTCACATTGCCAGTGGCGGCTGGTGGGTTTTTTAATTGGTGGGGCATAAATATCTGCCACACATTTGCAAGAGTGACGGAGCATAGTGAGGAAGCCTGAACCAGCCAAGGGTGGGTGTTTTTAATAATAGGTCAAAATGTTGCATTATACAGCACACTGTCTGTGAACAATTGGTTAAAAAGCCAGGCAGTTTCCAATTAGTATTGTTGGGTAATTCATGAAAAAATCTAATAGATGTAAATCACCAACAGTGCACACTAGCCTTTCCCAACACATTTCTATGATGACTTTCCCACAATATGTGTCAGTATAAAAAACATGTTCACACTCCCTCCATGCGGACTACTCCTATACATGACAGTATACCCATATAAGAACATACTCATGTTGCGCATAATGACAGTAATGATACCATATGAAAACACATCTAGACTGTCTCTGCCAATATATGCCAGTACCCACATAAGAACATACTCCTGTTTGCTTTGCCATTAAAAAATGCCAGGCAACAGTAAGAAAACATGTTTCAGTTAGCTGTTCCAATGCAGGCCAGTCCAGACACTTAATTAACACTCATCATGTTTGCTTCATAATAGGTGATCCGTAAAAAATGCCATGCCATTGTAAGATTTTTAAAGCTAGACTGGCTGCACCAAAATGGCAGTCTAGTCATGTAATAATGCTTGTCATGACTACTTCATCATAGATGCCCAGTAAATAATATCAAGCCATAATAAGAAATGGCACAAAATAACAATTTTCAGTGTGTTTTATCATGCTTTTAAGTGAAGCATGTTAAGTGTCGTTATGTGACTGCACTGGCATTTTGGTGTACTAAGTCTAGCCATTTATTACTGTGGCATGACATTTTTTACTGAACGTCTATGCCCAGTAAAAAATGACATAGAAGAAATTGCTGGAATGATTGCATCAACATGCATCCTAGCCACATAATGACATGTATCATGCTTGCTTTATCATGCTTTTGAAGCAAGCATGATAAGTATTATTATATGCCCTGGCTGGCATTTCTTACTGAGGCATGACGTTTATTATTGCCCATCTATGATACCCTGTCAAAGATGCCCAGTAAAATACATTGTGCAACAGTAAGAAATGGCTGGATCTCATCAAAATACCAGTCTAGCCATGTAATAACACTCAGGATGCTTGCTTTATCATGCTTTTAAAGCAAGCATTGTGTTGCTAGAATGCATTTCCATGCAATCAGTCTAGCTATTTCTTACTGTGGCATGACATATTTTACTGGATATCTATAATACAGAATCATAGATGCCTAGTAAATAATCTCTCCTCCTCGCCCATCCTCCAACCCTCCCCTGCCACCCTCTCCAAATCAGTCTCCCAGGCTGGCACAAACCCAACACAAGCTAACCCACATTCATCCACTCATTCAAACTCACATTCATGCAGTCTTCACAGAGCATTCATCTCAAAAACCATCCACGCAATCAAACGGCATTCACACTGCATTTACTTACTTATTCAAAAACATATTCACACAGTCAAACAACATTCACAAAGCATTTACTCGCTCATTCAAACACATTATTCACACTTTCCAACAGCATTTGCACAGCACATAGTCGCTCATTCACACATGCATACATCCACGCAACATACAGAAACAAAATTACTTTTTTCTTTCACTTACCTCTTTGTCGGCTCCGGTTCTGATGCTGCTTCTGAGCTCCTTTCGGCTCCTGTACACAAGAACAGAAACCAGAATGCACAGAGCGCTTTCTGGTTCCTTCACTTGTGCGCAGGAGCCCTGCCTCTGCACTCCTTCAGCAGGTGTCACAGACATAGTGGCACGTGTCACATTAGAGTGACAAGGGGTCACAGCTGCGACCCCTGGTGACCTCCAAATGACATCTGTTGTTTAGAAGTGTCTCGGACACGGTCTGCACCCTGAGTGATTTTCTTCCATTTGCATTGAGACTATTCTATGCAGGCTCATGCAAGCATAGGTGTTGCCAAAAAGCAGGATTTTTTCTCTATTTTCATGAATTACACAAGAGAAGTAAAAAAGTCAGAGTCAAAGTGGCTTCATGATACTGTGGACCCAGTTATACCGTTGTTTGATAGACTTTCTTTTTATCTTTGACCCCTGCCACTTACTACATATCAGTAGCAGTACTGAGAGCCAAGGCCTGCTTATGCAAGCTTCCGAGTGCCAACAGTCATGGCTGTGCTGCTAATGCCTTCTTCCACGGCAGTTCATGCTCCCTTTCCAGCTTGATTTTCAGTACAGTGTGTCATCATGGAAGTTCACACCTGAAGACCTTCCTTTTCCAGACGGTCCTCCAGCATCCAACAGTCCTCACATGTCTATGAGTCCCAAGCCTGGCAGCAGAAGAAGGGATATTTTCTATGGATGCCTGCCTTTGAGCTGCTCACCATATGATGATCTCTGTGAAAACCAAAAACATGAAGGACAAGCAGGAAGACCTATTCATAAGAGCATGTCAGGAAAACCATGGTAGATCCTTCCTGGAAATTCTGGAGGTTGAGCATGGTCAGCTGAAGCGTGCATCTCATGGGTAGGAGCAGGAGGGAGATGGGGAAGAAGGAAGAGTCTCGTGCAGGTTCACCCAAAGGCGATGAATGGCCTTTTCCCCACAATCTCAGATTTGGACTAAGTGTGCTGTACTTCCAGTGCATTTTCAATTAAACCTTTTAATTTGAATGAATAGCCTGATAGATGTTACATTTTTATTCACAGCTGGAAGGAGTGTGAGGGTATGCAGTCCGAAATGCTAGACAAATGATTGAACACTACAAACAAATGACAAAATGATTGAACTTTAACTAAAGTATTCATGTCATTCTGTTTTCCTGGAATGATTGACTGTACAACAAATACTATGAATTACACCTATTCAGAACTCTAATTTTTTGAAGTAGTATTCAGTACGAAAATAGGCGTCTCCAAGCTCAGTGGATGTTCCACTGAGCAATCTCTGCCTGCTCTTAGGGTGTCCCCCATCACCGATTTGTCTCAGTATTTTCTCTCAAGCTGAAGAATATTCATGCATGCAACTTTAACATTAGTGCATAGCTTTGGTCATCCCTCGAGCATCAGGCCTTCCAGGAATGCAGCTACAGATTTCCAGCAGTAGACAAGATGAGTGGGTACAGGCTTCTGCTGTTATACCCCTTGTTAGGCAGTGAGCAAACACACCAAGGGGATAGTTCTATATAATGATCCAATTGCACACACTGGACCACCAATGCTTGCACGTAGGCAATGCTGGTTCCCTGCATGCAATGTTAAACATTTGCAAAGCATAGTATAAAACAGAAGAGAATAACTTGGAAAAATTGCCTTCATTCTTCAGGTTTACTCTCTGCTTTGTAAAAAATGCTCTGTAAAAAAGTAAATTCGCTTGCAACTAACACTTTGGAGGCAGTGTTTAATAATGGATTCTTCAAGCTATTTTATGCACATTAAAGTTAAGGTATCATTTCTGACATCATCATCTACCCAGTACCTCCTGGGTATATGATCAAGAAACGGGTCCTGATAGTGCTCTATTTATGTCAACGTTATCTGGGATTGTGCCCTTTTACATATTTGACAGCACTCACACTTATCATGTATGCTTCTCTCCTGGGCTGCCCTCACCGAGGAAGAAGTGACAAGACAGCTGTCAAATATAGATAGAATTTAATTGGGTGGCACCTGATTAAGGGAGATTCTTCTACCCACCCCAAACAAGACCCATATAATGTAAATTATAGTAAATGCTGATCTAGCTGCCCAATGATCATGAGGCATGTGCCCCCTCACTGGCGCAAGGAGCAAGCTTGTTTGCAGTAACAATTATTTTAATAAGAATATTTCAAGAAATGTAATATTTAGGGAGAGGTCTCCTCACATATTACAAAACAACCAAATAGTCGCTATACCATTATACTAGCAATCATCACAATGTAGTTTGGTTATTTTACTCACTCATCCACCACACATTGAAGAGGCGGAGGTATGGTCATATAACATGTTTTCATTTTAGAAAGGTTTCAATTTCCAGTATCCTAGCAGGCTTCACTTATGCTGAGCAAAACCTACTAGTTATCCATAACTGATTCTGTGTTAGTATTTCAGTCAAATGCATTTTTCAAAATGTCATCCTGCACCGTCCAGGCATTTAATTGTATGGATACAGATAAATGACTGCTATGGATAAGTATTCACTAACTGAAAGATGCCTCTATGCATGTTCTAAATGTTGAGCAAGTTAGCTATATTTTAATAAGGTTTCAAAAAGATTGATAGGGCTTATTTACAAGTTGTTCAAACAGGCAACGCCTTACAATCCCTTTCAATTGACCAGGAAACTCATTATTTGCTTCACTGAGTGCCCCAAATTGTCGCGGGTCACTGGTTTCGGACGGAAGTCAAGCTCTAACCGTCCAAAAGAAACTTCTGAAAAAAAAAAAAAAAATGAAGAAGGAAAAGGTGTTATTTTAATTAGTAATGTCCTCAAAATCAATTTGTAATTGGATGGGTTGACTCAATCCATGTTTCCAATGGCTCAGGTCCGCTGAACAGCATCAAACCCAATGTCTTGTGGTTCCTGAAAGGAACATTTATATTTGTAATGGACGTTGGCACTCACAAGGCCTCAGGTGTTTAATTTGCAATTACTGTCTTTGGAAACGTGTGCTCTCAGGGTATCACAGAGTACGTAGGAACATGACTCCTAACAATGCTTATACCAGAGGTTTCAATGTTATTTGAATTTGCAATGGCACATATGCCTTGCCCTATACTCCCATTCACAGTGATTTGTCACCTGGACACTGTTCCCCAAAACACACTTTAAAAATCTATATAAGGGGTTTGGAATATTTTTTTTTAAATTATGCTCACATTGATTCTGTCTCTCTCAAACATAGCCAATCAGGGAGCACCAGCAGCACCATGTCATTGTCTCCTTCTTTGGGCACTGATTCCAAGATATGGATCCCAAAACTCTTTCATGCTGTCATGCTCTGGGTTTTTGAAGCTGTTTACCAGCCACATTTGGACTTTTTATGATTTGTTTGAAGGTCCACTATCTCCTCCACTTCTTTCCTCCATGGATCTGGTTTAGCAATTCCCATCTTTGATTATTTTATAAGGCCCTGTTCCTTCCGGGGTCATCTGTGTCTGTCGAAACAAGCCCTGTCGTTTTCCAGGTCACTTTATACAATAGACATTGGTTCTTGAAAGGGGCTTAATGGATGGCCAGATTTCTGCTGTCAGATGTAATGGGCATTTTATTCCCAGCCGAGCAAGTCTCACTGATACAAATCATACTTTTAGCTTAATCTCTTTCTTTTTTTAGTAAATTAAACACAAGCAATTCACACTATTATGGTGCTCTGCTGTCAAACAGGGTGATGCATATCCCTTATGGACTAGTTTCCCAAGTCTAGAGAAATGTTGAATCCTTCCAATCATGACTCGTAAAATCATTCTTCTCCCAATGTATCTGCAAAGACAAACACAAACATTATTTAGACAAAACAGCCCTGCTTCATGTTCTTCATGAGTTCAAGCATAGGCACATGTTACTGACAGTGGCCAACTTCAACATTAACCTTAGGCACATCCCATTGATGAATAATTATAGGATTACATCATTCTGATTAACATGCATATAGCTTTTGTCTAATTTTGTTAATGATTTGCCTTTTTTATTTAACCTTATTACACTTTATTCCTTGTCCGCAGTGATGTGAATGTTGTGCTGTGAATGTAAAATACTCCAACATTCTCAATGAGGTCCTATTTCCATGCTTTCTCTTGTCCAAATAGATTCACATCATAAACCTTTATAAGCAGCATTTCTGGAAAATGTATATATTCACTGAAAAAACTTTGTTAAAGGGACATTATGGATAAGTTACACTAATAAAAACCTATAAAGAATTCAGTGAACATTTTTGTTAAAGGGACATTATCGTTACAAGTAAAACTGAAAAACCTCAGTAAGCAAAGCAACCATAACTTGCGCCACCACAGTGCACTGCTAAGACTAACAACCAGGACATCAAAGTGGCAACACAAATGTCATTGAGGACATCACTGATGACAACACATATCTGTTTTTGTTCACTGGCAGTCAGAATATTAACATTCAAAAGGTGCTATATATCTAGACGTTAACCTTGTTGTATGTTTTTAAGGTATTTTCCTTAGGGTTTGGTCTCAGCTCATGGTGCACCTACATGGGGCAATAAGCAGGCCTAAAAAACATAATTCATTTGTTTACATGAAGATGAACTTTAATGTTATTAACATTTTCTGGCAATGCTGTTTCTTTCTTCCTTACTTTAGTTTCCCTGTATGTGCCTCTGATTTCAATGCATTGTGGGTCTTCATATCTATTGTTTGTGCTTGAACATGTGTGTAGTAAGTCTTGAATTGTTAGCTAGTTATTACATGTTTAACATTACTCAAAACTCTGATAAAGTAGCATTCATTATTTTACTATCCAAAATTATGAGATTATAATTTTGCTTCTAAATATTGTACTTCTATGGTGCATGCTGCAGCTAATGCCTATGTTTATGTCTATGCCTATGTTTTTCAATGACTTGGATCATCGGGACATAGCTTACACCAACTATGCCGACGATACCCAAGTCCTACTCCCCCTCACAGGCATCTATGAACAAGATGCTGCGGCACTAACGAAGATCTACACAGCCATCCAAACCTGGATGGCAGCCAACGGCCTCTGCCTAAACGGAGATAAAACAGAGATCCTCATAGTTGGCACCAAAGAAACGCTAATCAAACTCCCACCCCAATACAAAACCTTTATCATAGACAACTCCACCATTCCAGTCTCAGCTGCAGTAAAAACTCTAGGAGTTTACCTTGACTCCACAATGTCTATGTCACGGCAGGTCAATGCCATAGCATCCTTCGCTGCACTCACCACCAAAATAATCAATGCTGTGAAACCATTTCTCACAAAAAACTGCTTGTCAATAGCCAGAGCCACAGTAGGCACCAAACTGGATTATTGTAAGGCCCTCTTCCTAGGCACCTCTACAAAAAACCTAAGAAAAATGCAAGTCACCCAGAACAATGCCCTCAGAGCAGCTCTGAGCATTCCAAAAAGGGAACATATTTCCCAGGCCAGGAAAGACGCCCACTGGCTGCCAATAAAAGAAAGCATACTCTTCAAATCCATGGCCATCACCCACAGATGCCTCTCCGCAGACGCCCCGCCCTATCTATCCAAAAGGATCACCCTCAATGCTTCCACTGAAAGGGGCCCTTAGGGGTCCCTCGCATTGTGGAAACAAGGCAATTCACCACACACGAAAGATACGCCAGACACGAGGTTTGGATTCCCAAAGCTAGGGTTTATTGCAAAGCAAATAGTCTCAGATGGCCAACTCGGTCTCACGCCCCGCGACGTGTATCTCTAGACCTCGAGGGACGCAAGAGAGCGAAATTACGTACATCAGTTACATATATACAAAATGCATATCATACAATCAGCTATGACATGTTTAATACCCCCCTTTATTGGGTTTCTTTGAACTCGGTGTGATGATGGACACTTTCGACAATTATGACACCTTCCAATATCTATTCTAGTAACAATATGCAATTTTGCAAGTGCGGAGGCATCTTTTAGTTGTTGAACAGAACACAGTGCTTCTGTTCTTGGAAACGAGCTACATACGGGGGATGAGTCACATTCCAGACCTTCTATCTTCGAGTTGCTATTCGTGTCCTGGGAGCCGACACGCTCTACAGGGCTCGGTAAAGGGGGGCCGTAAGAAGAGCATAATTCAGGCCTTCAGCCGCTTTATTCTAACATATTCTACCATATAACGAGACAGGCTGGCAGCTGTGAAATGATTAAATGCCCTGCGGCTCTGCTTCAAGGCTACATTCGGGAGGGAGCCGGGCATTCCTTCCTGGCGCTGCCTACGTTGTGTTTCAACAAACTCTTATTAGCCTCACGGCCCTGCGGCCTTGTCCTTTCACGTTCAGACAACAATATTAACAGTCGAGCAGTGTAAGCAGAAAATGTGCTGCGAAGCAATAAGAACAGAAAGCAATGAGCAATTGTAAAGAAAACAAAATGGCGATCCTTGTTACTTCAAAATGGCCGTTCATTGGTAAACTCGGAAACCTGTATTCCTACCGTATCGTACATGAGACGGTTGGCCCACGGCCACCAAAATACGTTTGCCGCCAATCATGAGAGGTATCCATTTTTCTAGACTGACACCACCAGACCGATTAGATCTTCCCTGACAAACCAGACAGTTGTACCCACATTCAAAAGATGCAAAGCCGGAGGCTCTAGCTTCCAACACCTGGCACCCAAAAACTGGAACACCCTTCCTACTGCACTAAGGAATGAAAAGTCATACCCTGCTAAAACTGCTAAAAACCACTCTATTCAACTAAACTATACCCACACTCCCCATATGCACACCCTCCGCTCGACTGTTATGCCTGTAGGGGTGCCTCTATGTGATGTATCGTCTAAACGCACTGACACTTGATAACTTCTGTATGTACTGAATGTAAACTAGGTGCATCAATGTTGTGTATCGGTTATTTGCCCTGACCTCTTATAATTTCTGTATGCTCCGAATGTAAACCTCACCATCAAATACCTACCTATTGAATACCAAGCAATTATGCATGACATGTACTAAGTAAGCCTACCTTTCAGCGCCACGATGCCCCCGGGCAGCTGTACGCTATACAAATGCAAATAAATAAATAAAATAAATAAATACATTACGTATGATCAGGTTCCTGTATTAACAGCAACACTCCAATATAATGTTTTGTGTAGATGAGTAAATTTTGTAATAGATTAGGTAGTGTATGATAGGTCTCCCAATCACCCCTGACATCTTGTTACTAACATTATAAAAACAACCTCTTATAGGGACTTTTCATCAAAATTAATTTCATATGACATTTCTGATGTTGTCTTTGCTACCCTGGGTGTTAGTCTTAGCAGTGCACAGTGGGGTGTGAGTTATGGTTGCTTAGCTTACCATAACTGGCACATTTCTGAGGTTTTCCGGTTTTACTTGTAACCATAACGTCCCTTTAACAAAGATCTTTATGTGAATTTCATGGGTTTTTACCAATGCATGCTCATTTCCTACAACCTACTAATATCATACTTGCCCCAATATAGGAACATTTGTGTCCAATGCACAAAGCTCCACCTTAAAAGTCTGCCATTTCCTACCTTCTAGTATAATTTCTAACATCTCTATACACTTTTTGCAACTTTTTCACTGTTTTTGTGTCCATCGCCATTCGAAAATGTCTGACGTCATTCCAAACCTACCGAACAGTGTCACGTGACTGCACGTGCGCGTGGCATGATGATGTGTACACAAACACGTCTGCACTACACCATCGGGTCAGTGCTTCACAGAGAGTTCGGAACTGAATATTCAACTACACCTAGCACATTTCAAGGTCAAAATGTTCCCATTGCACAGCTCCTACATCTATTCTTACTCATTATCCGTTAACAATCTACTACACAGCACATAATTGGAGGAATAGTAGCAAAACTGCTATTTGACTTAAAAACAGCATCAGCTAGTGCCATCCCTCCTCCCCAAGAGTCACCACCAACACCACCAGCTGGAGGACCTACACAACAAAAAAAACACAGTGCTTCTAAAGACAATGAAGAGGACCAAGAAGTTAAATGAGAGGAAGTGCTTACCTCTCGCATCCATAGAGAATCATGGGTGTGGCAGTTCTTTACCACTGCTGGGAGTGTACCAAAGGCTAAAGCTACCAAAGTGAAATGCACAGAGTGCAATGCTGTACTCAGTCGTGGACTACCTTGACAGTGTTCCTACAGGACCACCTCCATGCACCGCCACACCCAACCCAACGGCTGCAATGCTCTCAGAAAGGCTGCTCCTGTCTTAGCAAGTAGTGGGCTTTCTTCCTCCTCCTCGTCATCTTCCACAACCAGTACTTTAACCAAACAGCCTACTTCTGTGCGACACAAAATCCCACCACCTACCTTGCAAGCAATAAAAGAGGATGCTGATCCATATCTTTTGAAGACAACAGTCCTATATATGTACTGCAAAAAACACTCTGCAAGTTTGAAGTGCTTTTGAAGCTGTAATCAAGGAGCATGAGAAACACTGCAACATTTTCCCTGGTCCACCTGTGCCTCCATATTAGTGCTTGGTGCCTCTTCCCTCATTTCTTCCCCTCCTTACTTTCTGACCTTTCATGCAAAAAAAAAGGTTCCTTTCTGAACCACCTTTCACAGCTGCAAAATAGAAACTAAAGAAATAATCTTATAGACACCATCTACTTTAGATTTCTCAATGAAGTAGATAGACTCAATAAGATGCTCCAACATTTCCATTAGCATTTTGTGTTATGCTAAGGGCAATAATTTGGCATTTATCCCCCATTCTAGAGGCTGGAACGGGGGATAATGGCCCGGCAGCCCAAGTTATCAGCCCAAGAGGAGCGAGGGTGGATAACGAGGGCACCGGTCCATTATCCCCCATTCCAGCCCCTGCAATGGTGGATAAAGGCCATTAGCACCCTGGTTGCCAAAGCGTTAAACCGGGGTGCTGCAAAAAAGGATTTTCCTTTTGTACAGTGGGATAGGCACGGTGTCCCACTGTAGGAATGAAAATCCTTTTTTCAAGATGGCCACCATATAAAGGGAAGGCGGGACTCCATATGGAGCCCCTCTTCCCTTTCCATGGCAGCCTGCCGGAGTACCTTAAGTAAATAAGGTGGGGCAGTGGAAAACAATGGGATGGGGGTTGGGCGGTGGGAGATAGCGGCGGGCAGAGCTGGCCGCCAGGCGGCTAGGAACGTGGGCTTGTACCAGCGGTTGAAACCTGCGTTCCTAGCCACCAGATTGGCTGCCTACCCCGCCCAGGGTGCTAATGGACAATTGGATACTAGATATGGCTCGGTAGGATAGCTCAGCGGCAACATGCTCGCCTTGGAAGCAAGACGCACGGAGCAACACAGGTTGGATCCCCGGGTCTGCACTTAGAAACCTCTGGGTATTAAGCAGGTTATAAATAACCCATCATATCATACCATATCATACAAATATAAAAGGATAGAAACAATTTTCTGTCCCAAATACTTTTCTCTAGCATACAATAAGGACAATAATTGATGGACCTTTATAACTATCCATGGTCTCAACAGTCCCCTTTCCAGGCCATGGATCATTAAAAGAGTGTTCAAACAGTGAAACATCCATCCACCAATCCCTTCCAAAAACTGTACATATAACCCTATGACCTCTTAAGCTTCCACACACCAATGGCCACTAAACAATCTTCTACCCATCTTTAGCATCTGCATTTCGGATGCCAGGGTGGGACGCTACTGGCTAACTACTGCAGGGGAGTAGTCTGAAGGGTGGGATGCATCTTAACCGTAACATTCCTTCAACAAAGTTTTTTCTGTCAATTTAATAGGTTTTTATAAGTGAAAATCTTTCATGGTGTTACATCACTGTATATAAGGTATTAATAATTCCTCTTTTCATATATATTAAAGAACTGTAAACCTCCTTTAAGAAACATATTTTATGCAACACATACTCATGTCTTTCGTTATCAGCAGCACAAGCTGGGGTGGGAAATCAGTGTTCAATTGCCTACGGCATAAGGCTCCACCATGACCCCAGCCAAACAAAACCACCACAATTATTCACTGCACCCATCCTACCTCCTAGCTCAATATCCACTATACCCTAATAATGAAACCAATGGCCATTGTTCAGGTCTTGCAGCCAGGGCCAATCTCCAAATCCATGGGGCATAAGCTTCGGCCATACCTCATTCCATAACAAGCAAATCAAAGTACACATTTGCATTTGCCGAGGGCCAGGCCCACGACCCAGACACCAAATGTATAGCACTAGTTGTTCTACTTACATTCTTACACTTTCGAAATATAAAACACATTTCCCAAAACATGCTTTCAGGTCCTTGGTAATTCTCATTGCGCAAGTTTGGTGTAATCTAGTCCACCACTTCAGGCTGTAGCCGCAAGCAGAATATTTTTCCCCATTCAAAACATACCGCTAAGGCCATGCTGCATGCCACAATAAGCAAATTACAGTACACCATTCTCCTTGCTGATGGGCAGGCTCAGGTCCCCCTGTGATGTGTTCCGTTGTGCCCCACTTCTCGCATACAGGTGTTGCCTGTTTTGCTTGATTATTCTACCCTGCTTCCCATTCCCCCCTCCACAGATCTCCCCCCCTACATCCTACCTCTGCAGGAGTCTGTCCTGATACATTCTGGTTTCACCAACGCCTTTTGCCAATGCTTGGATTTGACTTTTATGGACTTCATTGACTAACGGTGCATCACCCTCTCAACTCTCATGCTGGACTTCCCCTGCTTCTTGTACTCATGGTGGCCCTGAATTATGCTGTTCCCATTTTCATCTTGAATCCTGGCTTGTATTTGCTGTTCTCTCGCAACATTATGTGTTACTACTGACTTCTGCAATTGTATTCGCTCTCCCCTCTTGCTTCTCCACTTTTTCACGGCTCACTCTCTGTTCTCTCCTCCCCTCCTCCCCTTACCTTCTTCTATGCACTTACTCTATCAGAATTTTCCTTGACCTAGCATGATAGCCTCCTTGTTTGTCTCCTCCCTCTCCCCTACTTGTTTTCTCCCCCCCAGCACTTTCTGAAATGTTGTCAGGCCTAGTACGTTAGTTGCTTGTTTTGTTCCTCCCCTCCCTTTCTGCACCCCTCACCCTCACTTTTGTTAATCGCTGGCTCTACCAGAAATGTCATCAGGCCTAGTACGATAGTCGCCAGTCTGTTTCAATTTCCTTCCCACTCTCCCTATCCCTTCCTTATCTATGTCTTAGCTCTTGCACTATCTGAAATGTCGCCAGGTCAAGTACGATAGTTAATTTCACATTCTTATTGTTCATGGCCTGTAAGAAAGTCATTGTATTTTCCCTTGTTCCCTCCCTTGCCTTGAAGTGCTTTGAAACCATTGTGTATATGCACTATATAAATCAACTATCATATCATATCATATCATATCTTTGCTCAGAAAATATTGTTATATCACTGTGTTGTGTATTCACATTTTACACCATTCTTGCCCACTATAACCCCTTTGCTGTTCCCTCCTGGTCATGGCCAGTAGCCACATTGTCCGGGTCATTCCCTTAGGCCATGACCCACACGATCTGGCAAGTGCCCATGGCCACAGGCTATACCTCATTCACCAAAGGTATATCAAAACACTGACACATTTGCAAAATAATGCTTTCAGGTCCTTGCACATGCTCCTTACACGAGTTTGTTGCAAATCCGGCCATCTTCTATTTTTTCAAAAGTGTCAAAATGTATGGAAATGCAATAGTCATATAACTGAGCCCCCACTTGACAAAATCCGTTCCGACTTTGCACAAACATTCAAGGTTGGGTCTTTAATCTTTCTGAAAACATTTGTCCACATTTGTCAAACAGCAACAAAGTTATGAGTAGCCATCAGCAAATACAGAAAATGTTCGCTCAAGCCCATCATCGCCTTCTACAGGCAAAAAGTTATACCTATAATAACCTATGGGAGCGAAAGTATGATCAACCTCCCGCAACTTTTGTGGCAAAAATATGAAGCAACATTCTGGCGGAAGATACTAGCACTACCCAAAAACTACCCTATGTCAAGAATCAGAATCAGATTCGAAATAGCAACACAATCCCTTGCATCTATTGCACGAGGGAAACAACTAGATCTATTTCGAAAAATCATGAATAATGATAACATTCCAGCCTTACAAATTCTGCAAACACATCCAAACAGAATACATAACACCGTATTGAATGCATGGAAAAGTAATATGGAACGACATCTGAAAAATGAGGATATTTCTATGGAAATGCTATTACTACATCCGCTGCACGCCAAAATGAAGATCCAGCGCAATGATTGGGCCAAGACCTTCACAAAGAAAATAACATATCACATGAAATTACACTGTGAAATAGATATAAGGGCTATTAATAAACTTCCAAGGTACCTGATCATTTTTCCAGATCCAATAAATTGCGATACATATATGAAAATACGACTGAATACCCTCTAAACGAGATATAGAATTGCAAAAATGCGACAAATTAGCATGACAGAACTATACTGTCGCTTTTGTCACAACCAACAAACACAAAAAACACTATATCATATCATAATGGAGTGCCCGGCTCTAGCACAGAAGAGAGAGTTCTTTCGAGCTCATTACTTAATCTCGAGTCAGCAAATGGACACTGAAACCAGATGGGCAACGAGCTTAATGGGAAAAGACAAAAAACGAATCTACACAATCGTCCAGTTTCTAAGTAACATTCTAGAACTGGACAAGCCATAGACTCGATTTCCGGATGACGTGCGACACATGCGAGTTCTATAGACTTATGTTTAGATTTTTTATATGGATGCTAATTGAAAATAATTTAAGAGGAGCAATTTTATCAAAGCCGATAAATTCAAAGTTTAACATGTAAACTGTAACATTTTAATAAAAATAAAAAAATAAATAAGTAGCCATCTAAAAATGTTGACACCCTCTCTACAATTTTGCCCCCTCTTGACAAAACCACCAAACATTGCAAAAACACTCATATCGAGGTCTACAATTCTAATGTGGGAAATGCATTGGAGGGACAGGGCCTCCATGTCCTTGTCCTGTACTCCCTTATCATGTGTGTTCATTGTTGTTTTCTGAACAGGAGTCCATGTGGGACTCTGGCAGTGCAGCTCTTCCTCTTTTTGGTTGTGCTGAAAAGAAGCCCTTGGTATACCCTTATGGCACCCTTGGGTGGGGGTACAACCCTGTACACTTATTGTATGTTTTTGGGTACCTATGTATGGCCCACAGAGCAGGGTATGGACTGGTTGCAGCTCCATGCTTAATTTGACAGGTGGTCCGAGTATCCTCCATTTTGGGATACCCAGGCCCTGCCATAGGAATCAGTGGATTCCTGGTAGGAGGCAAGATGGCCCCTGTGGCCTCTTGGTTTCTATTACCTGTTACCTTGTGTTCTCAAAGACCTGGGAAGCACTGACTCTGTCCCTTCCCCTGACTGGTTGTTAGGCAGAAGAACCATATATGGTATTGAGGGAAAGACTGTCTGGAGCCTTCCCAAAGACTGTAAGCTGTGGTTACACCCTTGGGGTGGGACCTGTGTGAATAGATTTTGTGAACAATATGCATTCTATGTTATGGGTGTCTGGTATCTGTGTGTGTGACACAAAAAATTAGACAGCACTGCCTGAAACTGACATGAATGCAGTGTGGTGTGTTGAGAGTCTGGGTGCTTGCCCCAATCCACATTCCTTGTTATGGGTGGAAGGAAGTGAATGGCCTGAATACACTTTGAGCCTGATTGGCTGCCTGCCTGAATGAATGCCCTTCTATCTGACTGGCTGACTGAGCTTGGCTCAGCAGTGTGAATGAGGGACAGATGTGTTTATCTGGGGACCGCTAACTTCCCAATTTGTTCAGAACCTGATTTCAAAACTTGAAGCTGCTTATCCTTGAAGCCGAGCTGGAAGAAGAATAATTGTTTCTGCTTTCCTTTGACCCATACTAAAAGCTGTCGAGTCTGTCGAGGACTGATCCGAGAGATGACCAGGTTAGGAGACCTCTCCCTGAGCTACGAGGGAACATCGTGCAGAAGCTGATCTTCATCGAGGTACCCTGGAAGCCAGTCCCAAAGGATGTCAACCCGAGAAACGGTTTACATAGAATCTCAAAATAAAGCACCCAGACATCGAAGGCCATTGGCATCGAATGGGATTTGGTGGATTTCCGTGACCACTGGAAGCCCGTCGAGTTGTGTTGCCCAGAAGCGGGGACAGCTTGATTCAGTGCTGCTCGGCGACCGGAGCCACAACGCTCCAACTTTTAAGAACATTTTAAATGAAGGGTGCCCTTGCCATTATTGTTGACTGCTTTGGCCTGATCGGAGAAATTCGAGGTTATCAATGACCGAGGATAATCCTCTGGTGGGTTTCCCACCACCTGAAGTCCACAAAGACACTGACAAGTGAAGATCCGAAATCCAGCAGTGGTCGAGTCCCGATCGTCTATGCCGACGGCGACACTCAGCGGCTGCTGTCAGGCCTATGTTCTTCACCAAGTGTTCTTTGCAGAACTGAACTCTTTGCATCGAGGTGCGGCACACCTAATCTTCCCAGTACGTCCTCGAACAATCGTCGACGAGCAACAAGAAGATAGAAGCAGCAGTCTCGACGCCAGTGTTCACATTTCTTCGAGGAATCTCGATGCCCTGTGGCTCCTGCTTTAAAGGGAGTTCACTCTCGAGGGATCCGTTTGTGAACCTTCGAAGAAACTCTTCTAACTCAGGTACATTGGGGTAGTAGAGCATTTTAACCAGGAAACAAGACTATTTCAACATTAATGGACTGGGCTTATTAATTCCCTTTATTACAGGTTGCCCAGGTGAAGGGATCAGTACCATTCTGCCATTGTTTAAACCAACTTGTCTTCCTTCCCATGAGCTATGCTGATACACATTGTTATATGATTTGTATGCCATTATAACTGTCAGCAGTTGATGCATTTTAAAGAAGTCAATAGCTAAATGTAGACATAGACACATAGACATTGAATATAGTTGCCATATTAGAATTTACAGAATACATAGGGCCTCATTAGGACCCTGGCGGAGAGGGTATTACGCCAGCGTAGTGCATGGCGTACCTCTCCGCCATACTACGAGTTCCCGTAGCGCCATGGAGGTTTTCTCCGCCTGGTTTTACCAGCCGGAGAAAACCATGGCGCTACGGGACCTCGTTGTTAATTACGCCACCGTATTTTACGGTGGCGTAATTAACTCCTTCCCGACTCCCATTATACCCTATGGGGCAAAAATGGGAATGGGGAAGGGCAGAATGGGGATTGGGGATTTACCGCTCCGCCGAGGTCGGAATGGGGCGGTAAATCCGCCAACCCCCATGGCGCTATCGGCGGCTTTCCGCCATGCTTCGCGGTGCATTTAGCACCGCGAAGTCCGCCTGGGTCGTAATGAGGCCCATAGTGTGTTATTAATTGATGTATATATCGTGAACCTTATTTCTATATATAGAACTGTCTTAGCACATAACATAGTATGTGGACATTTGTTTGTGGGGGCTTGGGGACACCACTGTACTGAAGACCCAGCCTGCATCACCTTCTGAGGGCTTAAGCCTTGGTTGCACGTCCATTGCTACCACAATAGAGAACCTTGGCTGGGGTGTGCTGTGCTTCTACCTTGCCATATAGAGCGCAGGAGTACAGATAACCCCCCTCCAGTCTTTTCAACAATCTTTTTGCAACCTTTGGTGCAGATTTGTCAAATGGCACGACATTTATAAGTCTTTGAAATATGTTGGGCCCCCCCTTTAATTTTGTTCCCTCTTGACAAAACAGCACCACACTGCACCAAATTTGGCATAGTTGCCTGCTAGAACCCTCTGGACAATTCCGGCTATGTGACATTTAGACACCCCACCCCTTTCAATGGATGTCAGCACAAGTCAAAATATGTTTGTGGGTTTGTGGCTTGGCAAAGCATTGTTCCTTATACAATTCCACACTGTTTCACCAATCTGCACCATATTTTGCATAGTTACCTGTGAGGACGCTCAGGACATAACGAGCTACATAACATTTGGATACCCCACACCTTCCCTTTGATTTCGGCACCTTCACACATCAGAGGATTGCTTGAAACTGGTGAATCATCAGCGTGGACGTAGAGGGACCGACCGGTCCAACACGAGGAACAAAACTCAAGGTCCAGGGCCTAGGATCAGATTCAGGATATGCTTCTGGGCACAGTTACTGAGTACAACTCAATCGATACGGTGGTGGATGCAAAATATAAAGTGCACTGCCCAGCTGTACAGTTCTTAATGGCCGTCCATATTTGCACGCCTAAGAAACTGTACTTCCTACATCACCCAGCTCGGGGGAGACAGAGCATGTAACAAACATTTTATCAACTTCAACATACAGGCGATGCAGTTTGCAAAAAATAAAGGGAATATTAAGGAGACAGACCCGGTGGCCACGACGCTAAAAGCCTGGTCCACCCTGTTTTCAAGGGTGGGATGTGAGAACCCATATTGGCCGTATGTTTCCTTATGGCGCTACCCAGACCTAGAACCCACATTCAACACTGCACTGCAGAGGAAATGGGACCCCGATAAGGAAATGAGACTAGGGGATTTATACCCGGAGGGCAAGTTCGCCACCCTGAAGGTTGTCCAGGATAAAGTGGGCGCAGGGCTCATCACGACAATACAATACTACCACTTGAAAGCGGCATGTAAGAGAAAATGGCCTACATTCCCCGATGCCCCCGAGCCCCACCAATTTATAACGGGAACTATGTAACAAGATGGTTTTACAGGCACGATATCCAGTCTGTACAGAGCAGCCCAAGAACATACTCCGTCCAAAAACTGCATGAAACAAAAATGGGAGCGGGACCTCGGAATCACCATTGATGATACCAAATGGACCAAATACTGCCTACATAGCAAATCTATCTCACTCAACTCCAATATGAATTCAATTTAAAATCCTAAATCACTTACGTATAACACCACACAAGACAGCCAAGTTCGACCCTACCCGGGACACAACCTGCTCTAAATGCAAATCAAGTACGGCAGACTCCTTGTACATGTATTGGAACTGCTCCCCTGTTAAAGCCTTCTGGGAAGAAGTGGTCAGTGTTGTGAGTGACACCACCGGGATGAATATTCCGGCTACCCCTCTGAAGTACGTGTTGGGTGATATAGGCAAGGCATCCGTCAAGACCCGCCGCTTTGTAGCTATTGCCGGGGTAGTTGCCAAGAGGAACATATTACAGTCCTGGAAAGCTAAAACAGCCCCAAACCACAAGACGTGGCTATGCGATCTATTGTATATCCAGGAGAGTGAGGTACAGTATGTGAGAAGTGTGACGGCAGTGTGTAGACCAAAGGATATATGGGCTCCATTGCGATCATACCTCAACTGCATCCGAGACAGTGACGACGAGACTACAGAATGAAAACTACAATAAAGTGATGTACATTTTGAACTAAATATAAGAATGAAAATGCGATATTGATGTTATACCCTGTTGTCCACCCCGGTGGTGTAATAATGTACCTATGTGAAGTACCTGTCAGAATTAAACTAAAGGTTTAAAACAATATTTTATCAACTTTTCTCATCTCTCTGTTGGTGCTAGACTGTCTATAAAATCTACCTCTAATTTTGTAGAGTTACTTATTTGCTATGTTGCTAAGAACAGTATGTTGCAAGTGGCAAGACATATTGCTAATTCAAAATATCACTATCCGGTACACTTATCCTATCACCTTGCTCCAACCCTCTCTTTTTCTCTGTCAGCTTGCTTCTCTTCAGCCTTCCTGCAGCTGAAAAACCCTTTTAAGGATGGAACACCCAAATTCACAGGTCACTTTAAGGTATCCAGACTCCAGAAACCAGACTCCTTCTATTAGCAATCCTGCTCATCATTCCACCATGAAGAAATGCTGGCAGCTTTTCAGCATCATTGTGAAACTGGAGTTGTGGAATAGCCACAACACTAGGTGAGGGGTGGCAGGTGCAGAGAAATAATTGCGCAGTACCAGTATTCATGGATTTCCCAAGGCATCAGTAACCGTGGTGCAAGGACCATCAAGATGCGCCAGTAACGCCCCCAACATGCCCCCACACACAGTAAAAAGCAAGTGAAATGCCCAACCCGGCGCAAGCCTTCGCGCCATCCCTGGACCAGCATACAGCCACCCTAGTGAAATCACACCGCGAGATCCCCGCCCGCACCACTGAGTAATCACGCAAAAACACCTCACAATCCCCAGCCGCACCTCAGCGAAATCCTGTGAATTACTCCACAGGATCCCCAGCCCCACCCCAGCCAAATCATGTGTAAACCCTGCGTGATCCCTAGCCGCACCCCAGCGAAATCGCGTGAAACTCTGCATGATCTCTGGCTGCACCACAGCCAAATAGTGCATCTGCACCTCGGAATCCTCAGGAAACAGAGCCCTTCTGACGGGACACCCAGCCCCCATCACCCATGATGCCACCTGTTAGGAAAGATTTCATATTTGAATGTCATTTTCCCTCCATGTGTCAACCCCCAAACTTTTTGCTGCTGTTTTACACCCTGAATTAAAACTTTGCCAGAGAAGCACAGCCCTCAGCTGCACTCCTCTGGGCTTTCGCTCACTTTTTATGTGGAAACTGACATGCCCTTAAGACAGTCAGTACTGGGAGACCTTGTTTCCCTTAGTCATTTCCTCATGTTGCAACTTTTTGTGCTTCATGTAACCAGTGTGCAATGTAACTTACCTTACAGTCTTTCCAAAGGCCCTATAAACTCTCGCTGGACTTTTCATGAACTGTGCAGATGTGTCGCGGACAGGACTGGTGGCAGCTATCGTTTTCTTATGTTTTTAACCCTTTCTTGCCATGTTTAAGCGCGCTTACCGCGTTTAGCAGGAATAGGTGGCCTGGCTCCAAAATGGCCATGCCACAAGGTTCTCTGTCCTGTCCTTTAGCCATCTTGCCCCTTCACCTTCCCCAGGTCGAGTCGACCCGGGTTAGTCCTTATTTGGTCATGCACTTTCCTGCGAAACCCAATGCTTTCGCGGGCTTCTGCATGCCTGGAGTGTGTGCCTCCAGGATGTGGGCTGGGATGTCTGTTCCCAATCCACATCCTGGGTGCCAGAGAGTCTGGAGTGTCCTGAATGCCTGGGACCACTGTGGTCTGTGATTGGTCCACGTATGGAGTGAGTGTTTGTGAGCAGATCTCCCATTGGGTCCTCTCCGTTTTGGCACGAAGGGAACTTTGGATAAGAGGAGGCTGAAAACACCACTACCATGTCGATCTCCTGAGTTCACATGAACAAAGGCTAAGGAGCCAAGTATCCTGCAACAAGAAGCCGAGTTGAGGAACCGCTGGTGACCCGATGGAAGGTTTGGCACCCTGAGCCCGCTGTCGTCCTGTGTGACCCCTCTGCATCTGATCATCCTAGAAGGTCTGCGAAGACGCTTCGACCCATTGGAATAGTGAGATCAACTATTCTCGGCACCTTCATCAAACCCTGCAAGTAAGCCTCTTCGGAATTGTCCCTGGGCCAACCAGTGGGCTGACCAGCTTACACGGGACATTTGCTCTGTCACCGCTGTGATTTCGAGGAAGCCCTCGAAACTTGGTATACTGATTGCTCTGTGTCCACGGCACCCTCACACCAAATTTCGTACACTTGGCGTTCCCAGGTCTGAAGTGAGACGAGTGCGCCTGGACCGGAGTAAACGCGGTTATCGTGTTGCCCTGCTGAGGCAACGACCTGTGCAGGTTCGCTGCATTTGTGACTCCCTTGACCCTGAAGCCTGCTACAGTGGAATTGGGCCGATACCTCCACCCGGAGCGGAGAAATCGCCACTGTCCCATTTGGGAATCCTTGCTGTATCTCGGAAACTACACAGTGTTGAGACATCCTGATTGTCACATTCGAACCTGCCAGCGAAGTGGACTGTACTGGAGAAGTGTGGGTCTGCCTGGATTGGGGACCGGTGAGTAGTCCATACCCCAACTGGTGGCCCCTAGCGCAGGAGACCATTTTTACGCACAAAGTGGCCCCTGAGGGACCCTTTCCTTTCCACAGCTATTGCAAAATAACGACTCCATCCCGCACTCTAAAACTACCTCTGCCCTCAAGTGGAGGTCCTTCTTGAATAGTGGGAACTTGTTCTTCATCGCCTTATCCACCTTCCTGAACTGCTAGAGACCCTTGAAGAGACCCTATTTTGTCCATTGGCACCAGCGCGTGCAGGTACTATTGAGCATAAGGCTCCTCTCTTCGTAGGGCTTGGACTGCCTCTTAGTTAGGTGCATTCGTGATGTTGAACTGGGTCTAAAGATAACCTGCACTGCCTGTTTTGCTCCCCATCTAGGTGGTCTACATATTTCGTACTTTTAACTCCTTAGACCCTATCGGTCTTGTATATATATGGTATTGATTGTGATGTATTGGTTTACTTTAGTGTTACTGTGATTCTTTGCTATGGTCTATGTTACAAAGGCCTTGTAATAAATGTGTCTATATTTTTAATATAACACCTGTCTGGAGTAATTTGTAAGTGTCCTTGCTTTGTGTGCTCATTGAGGTCTTTCAGTCACCCTCAGCCCTCTTGAGACTTAGCCTTGACCGCCTGCCATAGCTACCCTGATTGGTCTGGCTTGTCCAGAGGTTGCCCTGTTCCAAGAAACTAGGCTGGCCTTCTGAACCTCTGCCCCTCCAGGTCAGAGTTCAGAAATCCTTCTTAACAAATCGGTGTACGGTGTGATAGGACTGTAGGTATTCAGTGTTGCACACTAGGGAAGGCATTTCGAGTTATTTCTACCAGGACACATAGTGAATTATTGTAGTATAACTTTTTAAAGACCATAGTCCTATCTAACAGTATGGAAACAAGTACATTGTTAACTTTAAATGCTTCTAGATCCGACACATTAAGAAAGATGTGTGCTGAGAGAGATGTCTCCTCTCAAGGCACAAAAGTAGAAATGATCCAAAGAATCATGGACTGGCAAGAAGCTCAGCTTAGAGCTATAGCTCTGAGGACAGTGCAGAAGGAGGTGGGGCTGCTCTCACTGGTAGAACTGATGGTTCTGCTGCTGCACTGATCCACAGCAACCATGAGGACATGGAGGATGTAATGTTGAATGTTTCCTCTGCCAGTGCTGATGAGGAGGCCATACTTGAATTCAAGAAGCAAGAACTGCTGTTTAGGCAGAAGGAGCTTGAGTTCAATATGGCCAAACTAAAGATAGAGCCGGCAGAAAAACAAAAAGACAGGGATCACCAGTGGAACTGGCCAAGCTTCAAGTTGCCAATGGATCCAAGGGTCCTGGACATGGGTCTGGGGCCTCCTCTCATCCATGGTTTCCAAAAGATCTGCTCAGTGTGTATGAGGAAAAGAATGACATTATGGACTGGCTCAATACATTTGAGTATGCATGTGAAGTTCAACAAGTTGACAACGCTGATAAAATTGCCTGGTTACTTAGCAGACTGCCCCATTCTGGCTGCAGTGCCATTATGGAAATGTCAAAAGCTGAGAGAGCAGATTTTGCAATGTTGAAGCAGACTCTCATCTTAAAGTTTGGAAAGACTCCTGCACAATACTTAAAAAGATTCAGAGAGTACAAGAAGAAAGAAGGTGGTACTTGGGTATCTTATGTAACCGAATCCTTAAAAAACTTGACTGGCTGGGTTGAAGGTTATAAGGTTTCTACCTTTGAAGGCATGATACGTCCTGTCATGCTGGAATATATTTTTGCATCTTCTTCCCCTGAGCTTAAGCAGCATTTGGCAGATTCAAAGGAGATAGATCCTAAGAAGCTTGCCATTGCAGCAGATTTATGGGTGTCACATCGAGTGTCCCATAAGGACAAGACTCATCCTGGTAAGCAGGAGGAAGGGAAAACATCCAAAGATAAGGAAGGTGGGGAAACTGATAAATCTTCCTCCCAAAAGGGCCACAAAAAGAAACATAAGGGTCAGACACAAGAGAACTCACAGGGTAGTGGAGGTCAGCCCCCAAAACAGAACTCTATTTATAGTAAGCCTCCCTATCTAAACAGACCCAATTGATCTTGTTTTGCTTGTGGAGCAACTGACCACGTGAAGGAAGATCCCTGATGTAAGGTCAAAACCTTGGGGGTCCACTCTGCTAATCTGGCCTTCTCCTCCTATGAGGAAGAAGAGATTACAGGAGCGAGCATCCTTCTCCTCAGACTCCTTCCCCAGTGGGATAGAAGTTGAGGTAGTTTTAGTTTCCCTGGGTTCCTGGGAGCCTAAAGTCTCAGAGGCTTATGCTAGGATTCCAGATAACACTAAACAGTACTTTAAAGACAGTGTGCTGATCAATGGAGTAGATACTCCAGCTCTTAGAGATAGTGGGTGCAGTCGCACTGTAGTGGATTCTACCTTGGGAGACCCAGAGGAAGTTGCCAGAGCTACTCTGATGCCCACTAAGTTGGCTGATGACCCACCTCTCATGTTCCCAGTAATACCTGTAAATCTTACTATCAATGGTACAGCAGTCAGGATTCCAGTGAGCATTCAGAGGAGTGTCCCAGGAAAGGTCTTGTTGGGCAATGATTTCAGAGCTTTAGGGCTTGTGGGAGACACTGCTGACAGACCCTGCACAAGGTCTCAAACAAGGGCAGCACTGGCCAAGACCAATGCCCTTCCCCAGCCAAAGGGGAAACCCAAGGCAAAAGGAGTCAGAAAATTAAAAAGAGGGAAAGAAAATATTCCCCCTAACTCACCTACCACTGAGGTGGAGGTAGTTGGTCAATCACCAGGACCTGACGAGGATGTTGTGATACCTGAAGTGTTTGACCCCAATGACCATCCAGAACTAAAAGATTTGTTAGTGGAAGGTGGTCCTGACAAGGACGAATTCAGTAAAGGCCAATGTGAGTGCCCATCTCTGGAAGGCCTAAGGAGACAGGCCTGCTCCCAGCTTGAGGGTGAACCTCCTGGGAAGCATCGGATTTATTGGGAAGGTGGGCTCCTGTATAGTGAGCCTACAGAGTCTACAGAAGGAGACCGTAGGAGGTTGGTGGTTCCCCCTTGCTGTAAGACCCTTCCTCCTGCAGTTGGCGCATGAAGTGCCCCTTGCTGGTCACCTTGGAATTAAGAGGACCAAGCAAAGGTTATCCATGCACTTCTACTGGCCCAAGATGGGGGTGCAAGTAGAAAGTCACTGCAGGATTTGTGCCTCCTGCCAGTTATCTGGTAAGAGTGGCTCAACAATCCAAGCTCCATTGGTATCACTCCCAGTTGTGGGAGTACCATTTGAGAGGGTAGGGATCGACAATGTTGGTCCCCTTGACCCCCAAACATCCTCAGGCAATAGGTTTATCCTGGTGCTGGTCGACCATGCCACCAGGTATCCTGGAGCCATCCCATTAAAACTGTGACTGCCAAGTCAGTTGCAAAAGCTTTACTTGGCATCTTTACTAGGGTTGGCTTCCCTAAAGAAGTTGTGTCTGACAGAAGAAGCAACTTCATGTCAACGTATATGCAGGCTATGTGGAAGGAATGTGGGGTCACCTATAAGTTTTCTTCCGCATACCACCACCAGACCAATGGTATGGTGCAAAGGTTTAACAGGACCTTGAAAAGTATGATTGGGGCTCTGGAAGAATCTCAAAGGAGAAAATGGGATCTTCTTTTACCATGCTTACTGTTTGCCTACAGAGAGGTACCACAAGAGGGTGTTGGCTTCAGCCCCTTTGAACTTCTGTTTGGTCACCCTGTACGGGGAACCTTAGCCATAGTCAAGGAGGGATGGGAGATGCCCACTCCCCCCATTACTACCAACGTAGTACACTATGTGCTAGGGCTCAGAAAAAGGATGGTACTCCTGATGGGTCTGGCTAGTGACAAGTTGAAGGCAGGACAAGCTCTGGTGAACCATTGGTATGACCAGAAAGCTTCTCTCATCAACTTCACCCCTGGTCAGAAAGTCCTGATCATGAATCCCATAAGGCCTAGAGCCTTACAGGATAAATGGTCCGGCCCTTACACATTGGTGGAGTCACTGGGTGAGGTCAACTATTTGGTGGACCTTGGAAGGCCTGGACAGGCTTCAAAAGTGTTCCATGTAAATAGGCTGAAGGCTTTCATCCCAAGAGTTGAAATCGCAGCACTGCTATTGGCTTCAGATGTTGAGAAAGAGGAGTCTGAACCTCTTCCTGACCTATTCCAAAGCAGTCCTTCAGATAGCTCCATTGAGGGTGTCCGAGTGGCCCCTCACCTGACTTCTGATCAGCAGACTGAGGTGAAAAGTTTGCTTAGGCAATTTTCCCCCCTGTTTTCACAGTCCCCTGGTTTGACACCAAACATAACATAGACACAGGAGACAGTGTACCTACCAAAAGTAGGGGATACAGAATTTCAGACAAAGTAAGGTCTTACCTTAAGACAGAGGTCAACAAAATGTTGGATCTTGGGGTGATTGAACCCTCTAGTAGTGCTTGGTCCAGCCCTGTGGTTTTGGTTCCAAAAGCAGGTACTTCTGAATTGAGGTTCTGTGTGGATTACAGGGCTCTGAATGCTGTCACCAAGACAGATGCACACCCCTTGCCTAGAACAGATGAGCTGGTGGATATCTTGGGCGCCTCCAAGTACCTCAGCACGTTTGACTCACTGCAGGCTATTGGCAAATAGCCCTCGCAGAACATGCCAAGGAGAAGACAGCTTTCTCAACTCCAGAGGGCCTTTACCAGTTCAGGGTAATGGCTTTTGGGTTGAAGAATGCACCTGCCACCTTCCAGAGGCTTGTGAATCATATGTTGAATGGGTTGGATGAATTCTGTCTTGCATATCTGGATGATATAGCAGTTTTCAGTGCCACCTGGGAAGACCATATGAAACACCTTAAGATTGTGTTACAGGCTCTTCAGAAGGCCCACTTAACCATAAAGGCCAGTAAGTGCCAGATTGGACAAGGATCAGTGGTCTACCTTGGACATGAAGTAGGTGGAGGGAGGATACAGCCTCTACCCAGTAAAGAACAAGCAGTACAAGACTGGCCTACCCCCACTACACATACCCCAGTGAGAGCCTTCTTAGGACTCACTGGGTACTACCGGAATTTCATGGCAGACTATAGTACCATAGCTGCCCCTCTGACTGCTCTCACTACTCCAAAGAAACCCAAGAAGGTAACTTGGTCTGAATAGTGTGAGAAGGCCTTCAATAGCTTAAAAGACTCCTTGTGTCAGGCCCCTGTTCTCAGGGCCCCGGATTACCAAAGACCTTTTATTGTGGAGACAGATGCCTCTAACACTGAGATAGGATCTGTACTATCACAAGTAGATGAGAAGGGTAAGGAACACCCTATTGGATTCATTAGTCACCAGCTTAAGGACAGAGAGCTCAGATGGTCCACAGTAGAGAAATAATGTTTCTCTGTTGTGTGGGCCCTTAGGAATCTGAGGCCCTACCTCTATGGGACCCACTTCACTGTGCAAACTGATCATAAGCCCTTAAAGTGGCTAATGAACATGAAGGGAGAGAATCCAGAGTTTCTTAGGTGGTCCATAAGTCTGCAAGGCTTTGACTTCACTATTGAGCATAGGCCAGGTGTTCAACATAGCAATGCTGATGAGTTGTCCAGAATGTTTAACCAACCTGAACAAGAAACTCATCCAGGGGTGGATTAGTTCCCCCTGTCCTTAGTCTGGGGAGGGCGAGTGTTAGGAAAGATTTCATATGTGAATGTAATTTTCCCTCCATGTGTCAACCCCCAAACTTGTTGCTGCTGTTTTACACCCTGAACTAAAACTTTGCTAGAGAAGCACAGCCCTCAGCTGCACTCCTCTGGGGTTTCGCTCACTTTTTATGGGGAAACTGACATGCCCTTAAGACAGTCAGTACTGGGAGAGTTTGTTTCCCTTAGTCCTTTCCTCATGTTGCAACTTTTTGTGCAACATGTAACCAGTGTGCAATGTAACTTACCTTACAGTGCACTTGGGTCTCTAGTCTTTCCAAAGGCCCTAGAAACTCTTGCTGGACTTTTCATGAACCGTGCAGATGTGTCGCAGACAGGACTGGTGGCAGCTATAATTTTCTTATGTTTTTAACCCTTTCTTGCCATGTTTAACCGCGCTTACCGCGTTTGGCACAAATAGGTGGCCTGGCTCCAAAATGGCCATGCCACGAGGTTCTTTGTCCTGTCCTTTGGCCATCTTGCCCTTTCACCTTCCCCAGGTCGAGTCGACCCGGGTTAGTCCTTATTTGGTCATGCACTTTCCCGTGAAACCCAATGCTTTCGCAGGCTTCTGCATGCCTGGTGTGTGTGCCTCCAGGATGTGGGCTGGGATGTCTGTTCCCAATACACATCCTGGGTGCCAGAGAGTCTGGAGTGTCCTCAATGCCTGGAACCACTGTGGTCCGTGATTGGTCCATGTATGGAGTGAGTGTTTGTGAGCAGATCTCCCATTGGGTCCTCTTCGTTTTGGCGCGAAGGGAACTTTGGATAAGAGAAGGCTGAAAACACCACTACCATGTCGATCTCCTGAGTTCACACGAACAAAGGATAAGGAGCCAAGTATCCTGCAACAAGAAGCCGAGTCGAGGAACTGCTGGTGACCCGCTGGAAAGTTTGGCACCCTGAGCCCGCTGTCGTCCTGTGTGACCCCTCTGCATCTGATCGTCCCAGAAGGTCTGCGAAGATGCTTTGACCCATTGGAATAGTGGGATCAACTATTCTCGGCACCTTCATCAAACCGTGCAAGTAAGCCTCTTCGGAAGTGTCCCTGGGCCAACCAGTGGGCTGACCAGCTTACACGGGACATTTGCTCTGTCACCACCGTGGTTTTGAGGAAGCCCTCGAAACTTGGTATACTGCTTGCTCTGTGTCCACGGAACCCTCACACCGAAATTCCTACACTTGGCGTTCCCAGGTTTGAAGTGAGACGAGTTCGCCCGGACCGGAGTAAACGCTGTTACAGTGTTGCCCTGCTGAAGCAACGACCTGTGCAGGTTTGCTGCATTTGTGACCCCCTTGACTCTGAAGCCTGCTACAGTGGAATTGGGCCGATTCCTCCACCCGGAGTGGAGAAATTGCCACTTTCCCATTTGGGAATCCTTGCTGTATCTCGGAAACTACACGGTGTCGAGACGTCCTGATTGTCGCATTCGAACCTGCCAGCAAAGTGGACTGTACTGGCGAAGTGTGGGTCTGCCTGGATTGGGGACCGGTGAGTAGTCCATACCCCAACTGGTGGCCCTAGCGCAGGAGCCCATTTTTACTCACAAAGTGGCCCCTGAGGGCCCCTTTCCTTTCCACAGCTATTGCGAAATAGCGACTCCATCCCGCACTCTAAAACTACCTCTGCCCTCAAGTGGAGGTCCTGCTTGAATAGTGGGAACTTGTTCTTCATCGCCTTATCCACCTTCCTGAGCTGCTAGAGACCCTTGAAGCGACCCTATTTTGTCCATTGGCACCAGCGCGTGCAGGTACTATTGAGCATAAGGCTCCTCTCTTCGTAGGGCTTGGACTGCCTCTTAGTTAGGTGCATTCATGATGTTGAACTGGGTCTAAAGATTACCTGCACTGCCTCCCCATCTAGGTGGTCTACATATTTCGTGCTTTTAACTCCTTAGACCCCATCAGTCTTGTATATATATGGTATTGATTGTGATGTATTAGTTTACTTTAGTGTTACTGTGATTCTTTGCTATGGTCTATGTTACAAAGGCCTTGTAATAAATGTGTCTATATTTTTAATATAACACCTGTCTGGAGTAATTTGTAAGTGTCCTTGCTTTGTGTGCTCATTGAGGTCTTTCAGTCACCCTCACCCCTCTTGAGACTTAGTCTGGACCGCCTGCCATAGCTACCCTGATTGGTCTGGCTTGTCCAGAGGTTACCCTGTTCCAAGAAACTAGGCTGGCCTTCTGAACCTCTGCCCCTCCAGGTCAGAGTTCAGAAATCCTTCTTAACACCACCCTGCAGGCAGCCCCCTCCACATGGGACACCCCAGCTCCTGTCACCCATCACACCACCCTGCAGGCAGCCCCTCCACATGGACACCCCAGCCACCATCACCCATTGTTAGGCAGAATCCTGTGCAGTGCCCTTAGGGACCACTACACACAATTAAGACTACAGGTGGCAATACAAGTTTCACCTTTGGTACAAGCCTGTACTACTATGTTAAAGTGGTAGCAGTAGCGGAGCAGCCAGGCTTATCTCAAGAGTATAGGAGTCTTTTAAGCTATTGAAGGCCTTCTCACACTATTCAGTATATGACAGTAGCAGAGATTACACAAAGGGACCTCAATTATTGTGACTCAAGCAAACACTGACTCAAGGTTTCAGGTAAAAAATATAACTACATTTATTTTTAAACCAATTGTTATTAACACGACACTTCTATTAATTTAAAAACCACATGTAAAATATACTACAACTAACCAATTCACTTTGTACAGTATTATTCGAGGTAAGTACCCTGTGTTTGAATGGACCGGTGTTATGAAACAGAACACGTTACCGTGAATACAATTGCGATCACTTTTTGACAGTTCGGTCTACTAGATAAACACGTATCCGTTGCAAGAAATGCTACCGGGGTAAAAACACACTTAGCACCCGAAATACCCAGAGAGAGTTGGGGGCAAAAATCACAGGCAATATGTTGGTTAGGCAGACAGAATCGAAGAACATAGACAGGAATTCAACAGTCAAGGGGCCGGAGCCAAAGTCAAGTGACACCGGGTGCCTGTTGTCGAGGATAACACAGACGGACAGTTCGAGATTCAACGTTGCCAAGAATACTTTGATATTGTCAATGTTCGGAAGCAAAAGTTATAAGAAGGAGGGAAATAGGGATTTCACCCAAAATTCCTCAAACAGGACACAGTACCTTTCTCAAAGAACGAAGCTGGTGCCACAGCAGTTGTTCCTGCAGACCCACGCTTTCCTGAAGCACGAAGAAGGACGATGAGGGGGTCCGCACCACACAGGGATGAAGCCGGCAGCAGCGACAATGAATAAAAGGTGCTCTCCTTAAAAACAGGAGAGGTTCTTCAGGTGGCTATCCGGATCACTACAGCAGTGTGCAGCGATTTCGACCACGAAGGTGACCTCTGGTTGAAGAAGATGAGCTGGTTATCCCCACCAGGCTCAAGGGAAGAAGACTCCGGACTGGATCTCCTCTTAGTCGTTGAAGGGTAGATGGCTCAGGACTGCAGCAGGGCTTCACCGGTACGGGGTAGTTGCAGCAGTCGACCTCTCCTCCACTTCTCGTCGGTTCCTTGTAGTTCCAGTGGCAACTCTCTGACTTGCAGCCCAAGAGACCTGCCTTTTATGGGCAAAACCCCCATTCACACAGCCTGGCTGTCAATCACCCAGCAGGGGGGTTGTCCAGCCCAGACAACCGCCTTGCCCAATCATGACAAAGTGCGACTTGGGTTTCCTAGGATACCCTGTGCAGGGGGTGACTACACCCCTCTCTCACATTCAGCCCACCTAGACACCCAGGCGCCTTGAGGAGGGCTTCTAGGTAGAAGCCCGCCAAAAGACAGTGAACAAAGAAGGCAAACCTGGTTTGCCGCGCAAAGTAAAACACAAAAAGGAGTTTAACAAAAAGAAATGGCGAATAAACCGCACCGGAGCCAAACGAAAAAGGATTTGGTCCTGCGGGTTTAAGTCTGAGGCTAACACAATAGTCTACAATATTACCACGGTTATATAAGATAATGGCGGTAGAAATTTAGGGTAGATACCACTGCCACCATCCATGTCTAAATGTTAAAAGAGCGAAACAATGCTCTAGGAGGTACAGATAAAAAGAGTTAAGAGTTAACCCTTCCAGCACTCCATGGAAGATGGTGTGTACTGGATCTGTGGTTAAATTTGACTAAGTAAAGTTAATGGCAACTTTACCCTTTTCTGGGGGACAGTAGAAATGGAGTGGGTGGGACGTCTTAACGACAACCCTGTGCCACTGCACAGAAGGTGCTGTGTGACACACACAAAGAAGAGGGCTACTGAAGTGGTGTACTCCAGAGCCCACAATCACAAAAACAGGTCAAAACACATAGCAAAATACAAGTAAGAGTGGGGGAAAAGCTCACACTCTTACCAAGTGGAAAGAAACAACTCCAGAGATCCAGCAAAGCTGCTGAGGGACTCACTAGGTAAGGGAAATTAGCCATGAAATGAGAATTCTCCCTAACACCTGTCACCCCACCCTGCAGGCAGCCCCCTCCTCATGGGACACCCCTGCCCCCATCACCCATCACCATACCCTGCAGGCAGCCCGCTCCACATGGGACACCCCAGCCCCCATCACCCCTCACACCACCCTGCAGGCAGCCCCCTCCACATGGGACACCCCAGCCCCATCACCCATCACCCCACCCTGCAGGCAGCCCCCTCCACATGGGACACCCCAGCCCCCTTCACCCGTCATGTGACACTGCAGGCAGCCCCCTCCACATGGGACACCCTAGCCCCATCACCCATCACCCCACCCTGCAGGCAGCCCCCTCCATATGAGACACCCCAGCCCCCATCACCTGTCACGCCACCCTGCAGGCAGCACCCTCCACATGGGACACCCCAGCCCCCATCACCAATGATACCACCCTGCAGGCAGCCCCCTCCAGACCGGACATCACCTGCATGCTGGACGCTGACATAGTGACACATCATCACTCCATCGATGGTTTGTCGTGCACCTTGACTGCCGTGTTGTGACACCACCCTGAATAGGCACTCCAAAATGTATCCTGCAAACACAAATAAATGCTTACACCTGTCACACAATCTTGAGGGTGGCAGCTGCTCAAACACAATTGCTGTCCACAACCATCTCCCAACATACACATGTAACAGGTTAATGGTAAAGTGACGCCCTGCTGACCATGTGACAATGTCATGTCACAAATACTCATGGAGAAATAGTCAGACAATGACAGAATAAAAAGCAGCCTCAATGTGTGCCACATGAACATACACTGCCCAGGCGTGTCACAGCCTGAGCCTCAATGAGCAGCTATTACCAGAACAGATTTCCTAATAAACACATCACTGTTCCTCCCATGTGTGAAGGATATGCTATGAAATCACATAAAATGATATGGCATTCACAATGCATCTATATACAAGTGTTTGAAGGTGCAACGAGCCAGGGCAAGGGGAACAGAGTGAAGACAGAGACAGCGATATTGCTAGGCCAGGTGACATTGAGATGGCGCAAGTGCATGGGAAGTGGGGAAGGTGAAAAGTGCGGGAAACGGGGTAGGGGGCAGTGCAGTACATGGGAAGGACATCATAAGCAATACAATAACAATGAAAATCATCAAATGCGGCCAGCTGTTGGCAAGGGAAAGGCTAAGTGCAGACATCAGGTGTCTAATGCAAGTAGGGGGGCTGTAGACATACAGAAAAACAGTCCAAGTGTGGGGGATGCCAGGGAGGCAGTATCGGTGTGCAAGTGGCGGTCGAGGGGACCTTGGCCCGAGGTCAGAGGGTAGCCAAGTGACCAGTGCATATTCAGACAGGAGTTCAGCATGGGAGAGGAGGACAGAAAGGACAAGCACAGAGGAATGACTTGAGTTCAGATTGAGTACATGGCAATCAGGTCTGCCGATGAGTAAAACCAAAGTAATGCCAATATTGCATGGCAGCGCAAGAGGCAGACCAACACCAGAGACAATGATAACTGCACAAACACATGCTGGTGAAGGGGAAAGCACGACATGTGTGTTACACAGCATCAAGCAAATCATGTACCAATTTCCAGAACATGTAACACTCCCACAGTCACCCCAACCACCTCCCTCACAAACAAAGGGAGGGCCAATACACAGAGATGCTGCACATGTGATAGCAAATGCCATTTTACCCTGCACACCCAAACTCCCCCTTCACACTCGTCGACCGGTCAGCCACATGTGTGTTTTCACGACGCAAATGGATACCAAACATGACACATGCATGCAAGTAACCACGCACATGACCAATGATAGTCAGAACCAGGGACACTAAACGGACTAACAAACCGGCACACTGGAAAAAGAACTGTGAGAAACAATGACTGTAAGTAAAGAAAATAAATTATATTGAACAGTTGTATTGTGCTCATACACACTGTAAATTAAAGTTCAAAATAAATATATGAAAAAAAGAAAAGAATGCAAAAATGTCCATGTCCATACAAATTATTTACAATACCATAAAATATAAAACAGAAACCATTACCACATGGTGAACAAAAAAAAATAAAGACCAATACAAATATTTATACAATAAACATGGAGTAATGTCCAAAGGACACTCCAAATAATAAAATAATCAAAAGGAATCAGAGTAATGTCCCAAAGCTCCAAATAATAAATACAATCAATGGAAGCTTATCCCTAAAAATCTATGTAAAAAGTCAGCGGGCTAGTCCTCCTCCTCACCAATGTTGCTCAATGTCTGGGCCAGGGCATCATCGAGCACTGAATCCACTTCCACAATGTGTGCCTCTGTTGCCTCCTCAAGGGTTTGCAGGTCCACCAGCATGGCCCTCTCCCTCGCCTCCCAGTCCCTGCAAGCCTGCTTGAGCATGAGGCGACACCGCCTTGCCCGACACAGTGCAGTCCCCGCCCTGGCCATGGTGAGACTTGCCTCCCGAGCCAGCTGCCTCTCTGCCCCGATTCACTGCCCATATTGCTCCAACACGGAAGACATCCTCAACCGGAGGTCTACATTTGCATCTTGCCTGACGCCGGATACCTGCTCCCTTTGGATGGTATGCCCTGAGTCACGAAGCCTCCTACTCAGAGCCTGCTGCTGTCTTATTGCCCGGTGCCTGCATCGCATGGCCACACTCCGGGCTGATGAAATTACCCGGGGGCATCTGGCACGTGTCCTGCTCCTGGGTGCCTGCTCTCCCTACATTGCCATAGCTCCTGTCACAGCCTGGATGGGAGTGGTGACCACCTCGCTGATCCAACGTTGACTCCCAACTCAGGCACGGATGTAATCCCCGCCGGCGGGCCGACGTGGGTGGGACAGGTACACAGGGGGCCCTGGTGGCATCTGGGCCAGTAGGTGCACGGGAGGATGTCTGGTGCACAGAGGAGGAAGACGAGGAGGGGGTCGCATAAGTTGCCAGTCCACACAGCCATCCCGAGACCAGGAACGTACCTAGCCAGTTCAGGAGACACCAGACCTCATTGTGATGATGTGCAAGCCCTCGATTGTAAGCCTGCACATCATCATGAATGATGGCTGTACGCCTTGCGATACCAGCTAGCAGGGGTTCCACTCTGTCTCAAATGGCCAGATCCGCCGGCATTGGGGTGTCAGTTTGTGTGGAAACATCTGACACCTGCGGATGGGTCCGGCCTGGGACATGGGATATGCACAGTCCTCCTGCCCCTGAGTCTGGACTGTACCAGTCACTCTCACCTCATTACCCCCGCCGGGCCCCATGGTCTGGGCTGATATGGCCTCCTCCTCCTCCTCCCCCGCCAACCTGGATGCCTCCCCAGCGTCTTCCGCAGTGGATTGCCCCTGTGACCTTGCCTGTCCCCCCGCTGCCGAGGAGTCCACGTCCACTTCCGCCCTCTTGGACCTCCCATCAGCAGCTGTGGCCGATGTTTTAGACGCAGCATCAGTCTCCTCGCTCCCCGATGATGTTGATGCCAGGGGGCGAGACTGGGCCTTGCGTCTCTGCCCGGTGGAGGCATCCCTTCTGCCCTACTCCATAGCACCTTCTCCACCCACTTCTTCAAACACCGCACCTAGGTGTGTTTGGCACAAAATATATGCACATGAACTACACTGCCAAAGGTCACAACCGTCATCACCCTCCACAACACAAAGGTACATGCAATGTACATACATGCAATGTACATACATGCACATACATGTCTATCCTTCACAATAAACAATCACATCCTTGGACATAGCACTGTCACCACCTACAAATTGTGCATGCTACACACACATGCATCATGGGACATGTCATGCACACACATCACCTGACGGTCCTGAGCCAGTGCACTGGGCTATCACATCAGAGTCCCCTCAACATCAATCAGGCAGCAAGAGTAGGGCACACATTGAAATGCACCAGTTACACCCATCCAGGAGTGATGGCCAGTCACACAGTCACATCTCAGACGCATACACATGTACACCGTGCCTGTTCATGATGTTGACGACAACACCCATGTGTCACACCTCTCACATGGGCACGTCTCAGACACATGTAAGAAACCATGTGCACATCGTAATATGCTGCAGTATAAAACACATTGCAAAAGTAACACCATTGGAATCTTACTTCATTGAACACATATGTGCAGCACTGTCTGGGACATTCACACAGGCGTCCATACAAGAGGCATACTTGCTGTAAGGCCAAGGTGCACACTCCCACCATACAGCAAAATGCACATTCACAGTTGAGGACAGCAACACATGGACACTCACCTGACGACTCCAGACAGTGCTGCAAATTGCTGACTTGGGTGTGCAGCGCCGGGTGAAACCTCGCCAGGACCCCCATGCCAGTGTTGTTCAACCCGGCCAGCGCCCGCCTTGGTTCTCACCAGCCTGGAGGAAGCGCCGGCCTTGTTGTACGTCCTGGACTTCAGGTCCTCCCAGCGCTTGCACACATGGTAGTCACAGGGTGCCACCCCCTCCACGTTGATGGCACCCACAATCCAGTCCCAGATTAGCTTCCGTACTTCCTTGCCAGCGTTGCGTTGCAGGGTTGAAGAGGGCATCATAATGCGCCAGGGCATGCTCCAACAGGATGCCAACTTCCCTGGCTGTGAAGCTGACAGCCCTCTGCCTCGCTGCTGTGGGGTTGCCACTTGCCTCTGGAGATTTTTGCTCAGACATGGCAAACCCTGAGGCAGGTGTGGGTGGGCAAGGTGGTCCTGGCCCTGGGCTGTGGAGCAGTGGTGATGTTCTGGCATGTTGGGAGTCTTCAGAATCAGCAGAGGTGGTCACAGGGCCGAGGAGTGTAGCACCAGCAATGGCTTGACAGCAGGCACTCAAATTGCAGCATTGGTGTGCAGCAGCCACACACAGTGGGCAGGCAGCAGCAGATGGCTCGTAGGAGGCAGCTGAGGGCAGTGTAAGGCAGGTAAAATGGCTCATAGGCAGGAGTGCGTGGGTCTTTTGTGTTACTTGCGTGGGCCCCCGGAAACAGAGTGACGGCTACACCGCGCATGCAAAATTAGCACGTACATGTGAAATCAGAGGAACGGGCCTAATCGTGTAAGTTATGTGACGCACGCTGGCCGTTGGGTGTTGGCATTCAAAAATGGGATAAAGGAGTGTGTAGGATAACATTAAACCATATGTGCGATTTGGAGTGGACGGACGTGTGCATTTTTTGGTGCCACGCATTTCGTTCACTACATCGACAGTGCGTACTTCTTATTTTGGTGGGGGATTCGCCTCTGCGCACACGCGTGTATTTTTTTCTTTTTTCTGAGGCTAACGGTGAGTCGAGTACACATTATTCATACTCTGGGTGGGTATCAGGTAATAATATCCCCAACAAAAATATCGCCGTAAATATGGCCGTTTGGTTTGCCATAGGCGATATTTTTATTGGGGATATTATGTGGGAGCCGGGGTTGCGGGGGTGTCCCCCGCACATTAAAAAGTGATGCGGAGGTTGCGGGGGTGCCCCCCTTAGGGTCCATTGTGAATTTCGCCGCACAAATATGGCGATATTTTTGTATGGCGATATTTTTGCGGCGAAATTATCACATGGAACCCTCTGGGTGTCCCTGTGTATCGCGTACCCCCATTCTCAACATCAGAGTCGCTTATGTGAGCTTCACGTATGCATTTTTCGTGTTGCTTGGTGCCACAATGTACCGCGTAATGCATAATTCTTTCATGTGAGCTATCGAGGGGTCACGCACACGCATTTTTGATATTTTGGGTGCCTGTGCATTACACGTCCCATTTATTTTTTCAACAGGGCTGATAGTGAGCCTTGCTGGACCATACTAGTACGTGTTGCATCACGTACCCTGCCCCCTCACTCAATTTGCCCAGGACAATCGTTTGCTGTGCCTCCCTTTGTACAACTCCATCGGTACCATGAGTGGGAAGGCCACAAAAGGTAAGGGTGGCAGAGGTGGCTGAGGTGGCCGAGATATCCAATGTGTCCACGGTCTGGGACTGTCAGGGAGCGCTATGCCCTCACCCAACAGGGTCAGGGAGCTGCAGGTGATGCTGAGGTCCCCAGCACCCAGGGTCTGGGAGATGCAGGGCAACCTGCAGTCCCCACCACCCAGGCACAGGGACCACCAGCCATGCCTGTAGTGGTCACGGCCCAGGTCCACAGAGACACAGGGGCAGATGTTGTTGTGCATGAAAGGGGAAGGGACATTCCCACATAACCCATGTCCCCAGCAGCTAGGGTCCGGGAGATGCAGGGGCAGCTGCTGTCCCCACCACCCAGGCTCAGGGACCACCAGCCATGCCTGTAGTGGTCACGGCCCAGGTCCACAGAGACGCAGGGCAAGTTGTTGTCCATGCGTCAAAGGGGAAGGGACGTGCAGTTAAAGGACCTGGCACCAGCACACAGGTATGGCTACCTGCAGGAGCAACTACTGTCCAGGCATCAGTGGGTGATACCATGGCCCAGGCCACTAGTGTTCCAGTCCCTACTGACCCGAGTTGTCCCAGCCACACAGGGTCAGCACAACCTTCCAAGAAGGAAAAGTGTGCAGTAGCGGAACCGGCTCAATCCCAATGCATGGCACAGGAAACCGCCACGTCGAGGAAGAGGAGCTTCAAAGATGAAGAAATCCAGAGCCTTGTGGAGAACGTGCACGTACACTACCGTGACATGCTCACGCGGGCAGGAAGCATACATACGCCTGCCCAGCGTATGGTCCACTGGCAGCAAATCACGGATCGCATCAACGCCTTGGGCAATGAAAGGTGCACCGCTCGTGAGGTCATGAAGCGGTGGAATGACCTCCACCATTGCGCCAAAGAGAAGCTGTGTGCCAACTCCACCTCTACTCTGGTGACTGGAGGTGGGTCACCAGAAGAGGAGGAGTATCTCACACCACATGAAGAGACCATCAGTGAGTTGATTAATGTGGAGCAGGTCCGAGGCATGGGAGGACTGCCAAATTACGAGGAAATGTCCGGTGAGTGATGAAGCGTGTGCATTTAGAATATGTATATGTAGATTGAATAATTTGTAATGTTTGTGTAGCACTTCTGCCTGCATTTCTATGACTGCCATGAGTGAACTATGTCATGGTGTACTAACCAGTGCTTGGTGTCGTGCAGACTTCATACTACCGATGTGCTCCACACCGAGATTCTCCTCATCACCACACTTGGTCCCTCCTTTCCTGTCACTCTCTGGCCGGCCTCTCTTGGCCCTCTTCCTGCTCCCACCTGTGATGCTGGATACATTGGGTGAATATTCCACTCCACAATCTCCTTCTCTCCTCACATCTCTGACATGTCTGTGAGGTCAAACTACCAGCTGCACCTCATCAGAGGTAGTCATCATTACGTCTCCTTCCGCCAGAAGCTCACTGTCTACGAGGCACTGGTTCTCTCTGGGCTGGGCGACTGCTACAGCCTCTTTCTTAATCTGACTGCATCTGCCCTCTGCAACTCATCCAGAACAGGACTGCGATAATTGTTCTTGTTCACAAGGCCAGGTATCGTATGTCTCCAGGACTGTGATCTTGGCACTGGCTCCCTTTGGCTACAATGATTAATTTCAAAACACTCTGCATTGTCCACAAGGCCTTCTGGGTCCTCGGGTCACAATACCTTCAAGTTATCTTCCGAAATGTCATCCTTATCAAGCTCTTCAATCATCCCTCTCCTACTCCCTAACAGTCAGTCGCTTCTCGTAGCAACAAGTTGGTGTTTGATGTCTTTCTTCGGCTGGGGCCTCCCTCTGGAACAGCCTCCCCGCCTCCCTGAAACTTGAGGTGAAGCCTCTATGGTTCTGGAAGCACATTTGATTCTTCCTCTTGGGTTGTTCTTTCTCTCCTCCTCTCCCCTGCTAAACTCTTAGCTGAGTCTGAAACTGCACTGGTCACCTGGCCACCCTCTGATATCCGGACCAGTCTTCTCCCCCACCAGTTGCACCCAATCACTGCCTCCCTGGCATCCCCTGCACTTGGGGACTAGTTTCTGTATCCCGATACCTGATTTCTGCACTTGCCCTTCCACTGCCACCACCCGGCTGCATTTTACTTAGTGCTTATGTTGTGACATTTATTTTACTGCCATTCCCATGTACTGCACTGCCCCCTTCGACTTCCCACCCACCCCCAAGTCTCCCCTTCCCACTTTCCCTGTACTTTAGCAATCTCAATACCACATGGCATCATGGGTTTGGTGTGTCTGGCTTCACTCTATTCCCCCTCCCTTGCCTCGTCGCACCTTGTAACACTTGTATACATACACTTTATGATTCACATATCATGTCATGTGACATCAGTTGTACATGGCTTTGGAACAGTGGTCACCAAGAACCGTCTCATGGATATAGACAGTTCCGGCATGCCTACACAACGTGGCATCTGGTTATTTACATAAGTGATGTTAGTTACTTGACTATGCCAGTCAAGTGCTTCTGTCTGTAGCAGGTGCTATAGACCATGCATTGCATGTGTTTTTAAGTCCACCCACCCATGTTCATGGGTGGTTTCATTCTACCCATACCTCCCTTTTTCAGTGGCAGCGGGTGGGAGTGCCATTAGTGACATAGCATGTTAATGTGTTGCAGGACACCATTGTGATACCTATGTGTGTGGCCTATTCTATTTACATGGCTCTTCATGTCTTTTTGTGTCCATGTGCTGGATGCAGAGGAGGAGGTTGAGGAGGAACGGGATCCTGAGCCGCCACAGAGCACCAGTGGAGGACGTGTTGTGGCAGCCCATGAGAATCCACTGGTGCTACAGTCCATCTGGGGTGTGACTCAGTATGGCTCCACCTCTGATGAAACCAGTAGCTCTGGTGGTGAACCGGAAGACAATTCCTCTATGTTGTCGCCAGTGAGTGCATCAAATGTTGGGGCTGAAGTAGCCCGTGCGTCTGCCGGGGGTCACGTCCCCTCACATGGCCAGTCAGTGTTGACACATCCGTCTGTGATGGTTACGACTGCAGGGTCACGCTCCACAGTATTGGTTCCTGCTCCTGGGGCAGCTGAGCAAGGGAAGGATGCAGGCCTGCAGCCACAGACAGCGGCATCACATCAAGGGCCATGCTCCCTTGGGTCAGGCAGGTGTGGGGCCCGTGTTGCGGCTGGTGATACAGTGTGGGAGCAGTCCATGTATACTGTTGCACAACAACAGGGTGCTTCCTATGAGATGTTGGCTCAGGCCATGGATAGGGTGGCCAATTCCATGATCCCACCAGCAACACAGGTAGAGCACTAGCTGCAGGCATTGTGCTCCACATGCCGCTCACACAGGCTGCACAAGGAGGCCAGCAACAGGAGCCGACAGGCCGAACTGAGGTCTGCGGGCATCCCTGCTTGCAGAGGGTCAGGCCCACAGGGAAGCCCTGAGTCGAGAGTTCTGGTCCCTCAGAGCTACACTTGAAGTGCTAGAGGCAGCCTGCAGTACATAGTATGAACAGCAGATGCAACTGATGACTCCATCTCAGAGAAACTCTGTGCATCCCGTGAGGTGTTGCATGCGGACCTTCGAGGCTTCATGTTGCAGATGCATTCATCTCAATCCTGCCTGGCCGCTGCCATGGAGGACCAGGCCAGGGCGATACATGGTGAACCTCCCTTACCACTACCACCTCCAGATGCTACACAGGAAGGTGGCAACTGCAGCGACAGCCCTCCCACTCATGATAGCCGTGCAGCCCATGAACCCATGGAGGGTTTTTATTTTTCTACATCCACACATGTGGGTGTTGACGTGCACCCTGCCGCTCTACCCTCTTGCGTGCCCCCCCCGGTCCAACACAGACATTTTTGATTTTTATTTCCTTGCTTTTCCCATTCAGAACCTTGCTTACTTTACTGCCTATTTTCACCTAGTTATTTTGGTTGCCATTCTTGTCCTCACTTGTGCATCTGTTTTTCCTTTGTTCATAGTTAGGCTACTGGGGTTCCCAGCAGGAAATCTGTGCACCTTCCCTTCCCTTGTCTTACCTGTGGTGTATTGTGAATTTATGTAACAGTGTGTTGCGTTCTGTTCCCCCTAAGGGCACCTGCTGTCGGTTCCAGCTCTTGTCTCATGTTAGTACAATCCTTTTTTGTGCCTTAGGGTCCAGACACAGCAGCCACCCCTGCTTCCCCTTTCCATGGGCTTGCAAGGAGTGGTGGGTGCAAAAGTTACTTACACAGAGGCATTGGGCTTCCCTTATATCTGTGGGAATTCTTGAGTCTGACCTGTGTATAGACCCCTAGTGGGATTCCTCATTGTTTGTCCAGTGCATGGTTCCCATCCCATTTTGGCTGTACATTGAGATCCATCCTTTGTTCCTGTTCCGTTGTTATGATTTACCTTGCCTATATCCATTCTTGTTTGACTTCCTGCTGTCCTGCTGTATGCGCTTACCTGCCACCTTACATTAGCAGTGCCACACAAAACGTTCCCGTGTTCCCTGTGCAATTTATGACACATTGAGGCACTTGTGTAAATATGGTGAGTCACTGTCAGACAGTTTCACTGTTAGGTCCAGTGTTTCTGATATGTTATATTGGAAATTACTGTTCCTGTCAACATTATTATGGGTATGCATTCGTGTTTGTTATTTCTCAAATTGTTCCATACTTCGTTCAGCGCTTTGTGACAGTAGTGTTATGTATTGGCGATTTATGTATCTTGTTTGAAATTGCATGGCATGGCACGGTGTGACGATAATTTTACATGACGTGTGGGAGAGTTTATTTGTCACACTGGGAATTAGATGTGTACTTTGACATGGTGTTAGTGGCATACTCCCGCTTCTATTTGTTCCTTTTGTACACACCAGATTGAATTAGTTTAAGTTGTAAGGGATGCACACAATGTAGCACTTCCAAGGACACATTTTCAGGGTGGTTTGGTGGGCACAGATGATTGCTCGATTCTCATCATTGAAAGGCACCTGGTATGTGCCAGGGATGTGTGCACTCCACAGGGGTTGGATTTTAGGGGAAAAATGTAGCCACTATCTGGGTACGGGCAGCCTCACCGCGTGCCCTTTGCACTGCCATGCGCAGGTGACATGCATGTGGTTGGGGATGTGGGGGCACCAGCATGTCCACTGTACGCCGCGCTGTGTTGCACCAATGTGCAGAACACATGCTGCCACAATGATCCTGCACACTATTGGTGGGGCATATAGCAGCTCACCACCAGAGTGGTCAAGGGAGTGGAAGCGTGACTTGAGCACTCTGAATGTGCGCTCCACTATGGCCAGAGTAGTAATATGGAGTGCGTTGTATCTTGCCTGGGTGGTGTGGCAGCGTTCCATATTGGCATCATCATGTAGGTGCTCAGAAGGTACCCTGTATCCTCCAGAGGTGGTAATTTTTGTAATTGGTGTGCTTTTGTGTGTGTGTGACATGCATGCATGTGCACAGGCATTTCTACTCACCAATGAGCCATGTGTTGCCATGCCTCCCAGCTTCCAGGGCCTGGTGTAGGGATCATGGGTGGACCCTGGATAGTTTGCATATACAGAGTGATGATACCCTTGGCATCACATACAACCTGCACGTTGATGGAATGCCAGTGCTTGCGATTGCGATAGATGTGCTCTGTGGCCGTAGGTGGACGTAGAACCACATGGGTGCAATCGGTGGCACCAAGCACTTTAGGGAAGTGCGCCAGCCAGCAAAAGTCCTGGACCACGGCCTGCCTTTCTGCAGGTGTTCTGTACATGTATATGTGCCTGCGGACTGAGGGGTGTGCAGTCATTATTGCCAACACCTGGCGTATGCAGCGTGTGGCCTGTGAAATGCCCCCAACTATGGAAGTTGTCTACTGAAATGACCCAGTAGCCAAGAAATGCAGTACATTGAGCACCTTTTCCAAGGGGCTCAGTGCTTGGGAGCGCAGGGTGGGTGATGTATGGTCATCTTCCCACTCCGTGACCAGGTCTAATATGATATGACGTGGAAACCTATACCTGGCATAAACCTGGTCATCTGGCATCCCAAAAAGGCTGGTCCTGGATAGAAAAATCCAGGCCCTGGCCATCCTCCTCCTACTGCGGTGTCCCACAATCACTGCTGCAAGAAATGGTACATTGATTGAAGCTGTATATGCGCGTTTGTTGTTCTCGCAGCCTTTTTATGCATTTGTTGTGGTGCACAGTGAGGCTTACACCAGCTTTTGCGTGGTGGACGTTTTTCCAGATGTTAGGCAGAATCATATGCAGTACCCTTTGGGAACACCACATACAATTAAGACTACAAGTGTAAGTACAATTTCACCTTTGGTACAAGCCTGTACTACACAGTAAAGTTGTAGCGATGGCTGAGCAGCCAGACTTATCTCAAGAGTAAAGTGAGCAGTACCAGAAGTTACACAAAGGACAGCAATTACTATGGTTCAAACAAACACTGATGCAAGGTTTCTGAGTAAAAGAATATACATTTATTTACACCATCAGTTATAAAACAGTTCACTATGATAAAGCAGCAGAAAATCACATTCTTAATACACTACAACAACACCCAATCAATTCTGGACAGGTTAAGCTCAAAATGAAGTGTGAGCAAAATGGCACTGCAGTAATTTAAAAGGGGAGGAAAGACAAGGTTATCAAAAATCAACAGCACCAACAAGTTATAGGCAGGGCAATCTAGAAAAGGCTACTACAACCAGGATTCAAGTCTATAGGCCTGGGCCAATGTTAATGGTTCAGAGTCTTTGCAGAGGATCACACAGTTCAGAGTAGCTTGCGGTTAAGTCTTTGCCAAGAGTTCAAAACGAAGTTGGTCGGAAGAAAAGTTATTCAAAGTGTAGAGAAGGACAAGCCTTCGGAGAGGTGAAATATTTCAAGCACTTTCAGTGCGGTCGGACGGGTCGAACGACCGAATTTGCACAGTACCTTAAAAGCAGAAGAATGCTGTAGCTGAGGCAGTTGTTCCTGGCAGTTCCTGCAGGCTCACGGTTCCTGAAGCTTCAGTCGTAGTGACAAGAAGGAGGATGGCTGGAGGGTCCTGCACTGCCCAGGGAAGAAGCCAGCAGCAGAGCAAAACGTTGAATAAAAGGTGTGCTCCTTAAAAAAACCCAAACAGGTTCCGTTCCTCCTGGCTATCCGGTTCACTGCAGCGATGCACAGCAAATTCAACCAGGAGAGGGAGGCCAGCGTTTGGTGTTTGGCGAGCTGGTTGGGCCCACCAAGCTCAAGGGAAGAAAATTCCTTGCAGATCTTCTCTGTCGTCGAAGTTTCGGGCGATTCAGACCTGCAGCAGGGCTTCACCGGGATGTCCAGTAGTTGCAGCAGTTGTCTTCCTTCAGCTTCTCTTCGGTTCTCTCGATACAGTGGCGACTCTGCCTTCCAGTCCCAGAGACTGGCTTTTTATTCACCAAATCCCCCATTCACACAGCCTGGCTGTCAATCACACAGCAGGGAGGCTGTCCTGGCAGGACAGCCACCTAGCCAATAAAACTAGAGTGCGACTTGGGTCTCCAATGAGACCCTGTGCAAGGGGCCTCAAACCCCTCCCTCACATCCTGTCCACCCAGACACTCAGGCGCCTAAGGAGGGCTTCTGTGCAGAAGACCGCCAAAGGACGGCGAACAAAGGAACCAAACCTGGTTTGGCGCGCAGAGTAAAACACGAGAAAGACCTTTACAAAAAGAAATGGCGAATAAACCCGACCGGAACCAAATAAAAATAAAAGAGGTCCAGCGGGTTATAGTTTGAGGCTACCACCATAGCCTCTAACGGTACCGAGGCTATTTTCATAGCTTGCGGTAGAATAAAAATAGTAGATACCACTGCCACCAGCCAAATCTTAGAGAAAGGGGAACATAAAAATGTCCCATGAGAATTAGACAAACGGGGATAACTATTAACCCTTCCAGTACTCTATTGGAAGATAGGGCGTAGTGGGTCTGTCACATAAAAATACTAGTAAAATCAATGGCAACTTTACATGTTCTGGGAGACAGTAGTCCGTCCCAGAAAATGGAGTTTTAAGTGGGAAGTCTAAAAAGACAACCCTGTATCACTGCACTAAAGGTGCTATGTGACATACAGTAAAAAGGTGTGCCTATGGAGTGGGTGAGACTCCATAGCCCATGAGCAGAAAATGTACAACACACAGCAAAACACACGTAAGAGTGGGAAAAAAGGCTCAGACTCTTACCAGATGAAAAAATTAAAAACTAGAAATCCAGCAAAGCTGCTGCGGGACTCAACAGGTAAGGGAAATTAGCCATTCTGAAGAATTCTCCCTAACACCAGATTTGTGCGTCTTTTACCGTGCGCTCTAGAGCCCTGTTCAATTCCATGATAACGGGTTGTTAGCACGCATATGGGCGTAGTGAGAATTTTACTGTGGGACTTCCATCGTTATGGCCACATTTTCACTTGTTGTTCCCCATTCCACGTGTTCCGCCCCCTTTTTAGGTGACTGCGCAAAACGGTACACCCCTTCACTAGGAGTCTCGCACAAGCCGTTCATAGTGTTGCAGTGACGTGTTGACCCGCGTGGATTCCTCGCAAGTCTCTGGTAAGCCCTGCGCATTGTGCACCATGAATCGACAAAAGGGCGCTTGCGTGCATTATTGCGTGCAAGTAGCCCTATTTCGGCGCAATTAATTCAATGAATCAGGCCCACAGTGTACTACAGAATAGCTGATATCCACTTGATTTCTAGAAGAAAAGATAGTAGAGGTATTTTCCCACAGATCGATCACAAATGCAATATGTGTGGCCGCTTCAGGTGATGTCCGATAGCCTCCTGATGGACATGACAAGCAAGGATGAGACGTCTGTTATTAGTTAGTCTCCAGTCCATCCTGACCAGTCCATTTACATGCATTAATACATGCACGAGAATTCTTTCTTTACCTCTGTTATCTGCTCTTCAAAAGCCTCAGTCAGCAGCTATGGGGATTTGTCTCTCATTATGTTGTCATAGATGGCCTGAATAATCTTCGGGCTCCAAACAAAGGTTCAAGGTTTTTTGTTAACGATATGTCATGGCTGCTATCTGCTGGTTCAGTCTAATGGGCTTCCCTGACTGCTCCCCTGACTTCCCATGGAATCTCTCCATCCTAGCCCAGGGTTCCCTAATTCATAGGGGTGGTGCCACGAGTAGAGATCAGTAACCTCTACATTGGATATTTGATAAACCTCTGGTGGGGACGTAGAGGCCAAGTCCTTTTCCTTCTCTGACTTCCTAAGGGTATCTGATATTCCCCCAGGATCGTGTCAAGTTTTGGTTTGTGCCATCACAGGCACTCTCTCTTTCACCCTCCTTTAACTGTGTTTCTCTCTTCTCCCTGATTTTATCTCTCCTAACTCTGCCATATATTCTCCTCCTACACCCCTCTCTCTTGATCTCCACCTCTTGTCTTTCTAGGTCTCGCTCCTCCCCTCTCTTTACTCCTACCTGCCTCCTCCCTCGCATTGTCCTCTCTTCGTACTCCCAACTTTCTCCCCTCTGTCTCCATCCCCTACCCTTTCACTGTCTGTCTCTCTGATATTACCACAATTTTCTATTCACTCTCTTGTAATCTCCCTCTCTCTCCTCCACCGACTACTCCATCCTATGAACCTCTCCCACAATCACTATACTCTCTTTAGTTCCCACCATCTTCTCCCTCCTATCTCCATCCTTTAATCTCACCTTTCCTCATACTCTCACTCACTCGACTATCTTCTACATCCCTCTACCACCACACATACTCCCACACACTCTCAAAGTACCAGACTCCCTTGCTCCACCTTTTTACCACTCTCTCCCACATTCAACACCTTACCTGCACCACCATCCACCACCACACTACTTTATTTTACTTTATTAAAGGGTGTCCAACATAACAAACAGACAGAACAAGAACGGACATGACGCCGAGGGCGGGGGCAATATAGATACATTGGTAAGGGGCTGGTTGGTCAGAGGACAGTGCAAATGTAGTTAAGTATCTGAACAGAAAACTCTTGAGCCGTTTCCTAACCCTTCATGTGCCATGGGTATTTCTCCCCAGTGCCAGGGCCTTTTTTGGTGATTTCGGAATGTGGCCATTCAATGGCTTGTAACCTTTTTGTTACATGAGATATCTCGGCCAAATTTGGCTCCTTTTTTTCCCACATGTAGGCAGTCGTAACACCACCCAGGAATCCTAGGTTGCTGTAGGGGGGTGAAAGAAAATAAGAAAAAAGGGCGAAAATGTTGTTTTTATTTTCAAAAAATGCCAATAAAATGATGTTCAAAGAAGCCTGTGGTTTTTTCCTTGTAAGAGCTAGGAACGAATGGTTTGCTGTGCTGAATTCCCCAATTTCCTGGCTTTCAAGAACAGGTTGAGTGGAAACGAAAAATAATTATTTTGATGTGGTTATCAACCGTTTTGTGAGAGGTAGGCGATTTTGGCCATTTTTGCCAATTGGACATGCATGGAAGGAATGGAAGAACAGGGTAAGAAAGCCGAATTGGAGGACAGAAAGACATATATTTCTGAAAAGTAGACAAAATTCCAAGTTCAGGAAGGGGTATTTTGCGTAGGTCAGGCAACAACTAGGTAGGAGAAACTTTCATAGAATGGGGGAAAAGCGGGAAAATGACCGAAAAAAAGGTATGTGTTGGACATGGTTGGCTTGGTACGGCAATGGCTTTTATGAATTTTGAGAAAAGCAATGCTCCGCTACATTCCCCCGACTCTTGCAGTTAGGAGAGCACACATGTTTTGTAGTGTTTTACAAAACAAGCATTACCACAAGCCAAACACTGAGCCATGGTACACAGGAGTTTTACGCTCACGGCCTGAACAGTCGCACTTAGCATGTGTAAATCGGGAAAACCAATGTGGTGAGGAATGGTAAGCATACATTTTTTGAAAGAGCACAGGCAGACCTTTTCAAGGGTAGGTGACTTGTGCAGGTTACAAAAGTGTATGGTGCCTAAAGCACCGACTAAATGTCGGTCACATTTGGGGAAATGAAAGGGTTGTGTGACAAAGGGCACCAGCAAATGGGTCAAAACGTTATGAAAACCACACAAACACAACAAATGTTATACCTTCCCGCGTTCCCACAGGTATCCCGATGAAAACCGTACCTCACATGTGTGGGTGCACCTACCTGGGCACCAAGGCGAAAGCCTAAAACACAAGTAACCCCAAGTCTGTTTTCAGACCGGAATTTCAGACTCTATGCTGACCGGCACACCATACAGATATGGGCCTCGGGAGTCCAAGCCACCAAGGAAAACAGGGAACCCCATGCATTTCCGAAAAGAGGACACATGTGGGAATCCGCAGAGGCATGATTTGCGCAAATCGCCCCAGAATTTATTACCCAGACACCCCTGCAAAGTCCGAAATGTGGGGGAAAAAAAACGCATTTTCTGCACATTTTGGTCGGCTCACCCATCGAAACACGCCCCCAACAACACATGGCCTACCGTCCCGCATTCCCACAGGTGTCCCAATGATAACGGTACCTCACATGTGTGGGTGCACCTACCTGGGCGCCAAGGGGAAAGCCTAAAACACAAGTAACCCCAAGTCTGTTTTCAGACCGGAATTTCAGACTCTCTGCCGACCGGTACACCATACAGATATGGGCCTCGGGTGTCCAAGCCACCAAGGAAAACAGGGAACCCCATGCATTTACAAAAAGAGGACACCCGTGGGAATCCGCAGAGGTATGATTTGCGCAAATCGCCCCAGAATGTATTACCCAGACACCCCTGCAAAGTCCGACATGTGGGAAAATAAACGCATTTACCGCACATTTCGCTCGACTCACCTATCGAAACACGCCCCCAACAACACATGGCCTACCGTCCCGCGTTCCCACAGATGTCCCGATTAAAACGGTACCTCACATGTGTGGGTGCACCTACCTGGGCACCAAGGGGAAAGCCTAAAACACAAGTAACCCCGTCTGTTTTCAGACTGGAATTTCAGACTCTCTGCCGACCGGCACACCATACAGATATGGGCCTCGGGTGTCCAAGCCACCAAGGAAAACAGGGAACCCCATGCATTTCCGAAAAGAGGACACCCGTGGGAATCCGCAGAGGTATGATTTGCGCAAATCGCCCCAGAATGTATTACCCAGACACCCCTGCAAAGTCCAAAATGTGGGAAAATAAATGCATTTTCCGCATATTTCGCTCGGCTCACCCATCCAAACACGCCCCCAACAACACATGGCCTACCGGCCCGCGTTCCCACAGGTGTCCCGATGAAAACGGTACCTCACATGTGTGGGTGCACCTACCTGGGCACCAAGGGAAAAGCCTAAAACACAAGTAACCCCAAGTCTGTTTTCAGACCGGAATTTCAGACTCTCTGCCGACCGGCACACCATACAGATATGAGCCTCGCGTATCCAAGCCACCAAGGAAAATAGGGAACCCCATGTATTTCCAAAAAGAGGACACCCGTGGGAATCCGCAGAGGTATGATTTGCGCAAATCGCCCCAGAATGTATTACCCCGACACCCCTGCAAAGTCCGAAATGTGGGAAAATAAATGCATTTTCTGCACATTTCGCTCGGCTCACCCATCAAAACACGCCCCCAACAACACATGGCCTACCGTCCCGCGTTCCCACAGGTGTCCCGATGAAAATGGTACCTCACATGTGTGGGTGCACCTACCTGGGCGCCAAGGGGAAAGCCTAAAACACAAGTAACCCCTAGTCTGTTTTCAGACCGGAATTTCAGACTCTCTGCCGACCGGCACACCATACAGATATGGGCCTCGGGTGTCCCAGCCACCAAGGAAAACAGGGAACCCCATGCATTTCTGAAAAGAGGACACCTTTGGGAATCCACAGAGGTATGATTTGCGCAAATCGCCCAGAATTTATTACCCAGGCACCCCTGCAAAGTCTGAAATGTGGGAAAATAAATGCATTTTCCGCACATTTCGCTCAGCTCACCCATCGAAACACGCCCCCAACAACACATGGCCTATCGGCCCGCGTTCCCACAGGTGTCGCGATGAAAACGGTACCTCACATGTGTGGGTGCACCTACCTGGGCGCCAAGGGAAAAGCCTAAAACACAAGTAACCCCAAGTCTGTTTTCAGACCGGAATTTCAGACTCTCTGCAGACCGGCACACCATACAGATATGAGCCTCACGTGTCCAAGCCACCAAGGAAAATAGGGAACCCCATGCATTTCCAAAAAGAGGACACCCGTGGGAATCTGCAGAGGTATGATTTGCGCAAATCACCCCAGAATTTATTACCCAGACACCCCTGCAAAGTGTGATATTTGGTGGGGAAAAAACACAATGTTCACTTTGTCTGGGGTTCTGGGTAATAAATTCTGGGCAGCTTCGCGCAAGTCAGACCTCTGCGCATTCCCACGGGTGTCCTCTTTTGGGAAATGCATGGGTTTCCCTGTTTTCCTTGCTGGCTTCGACACCCTAGGCCCAAATCTGTAGGTTGCCCACATGAACAAATTGTGCTGTGGCGAAAGGCTTGGGGTTACCAGAAGGTAACCCTTTTCCTTTTGTGCCCCGGTAGGTGCACCCACACATGTGAGGTACCTTTTTCGTCGGAACACCTTTGGGAACGCGAGAAGGTATGACATCTGTTGTTGGCGACGTGTTTCGGTGAGTGAACACAGGGAAATGTCTCTGAAATTGGCTGGAAATGAAGACAATTCTCAGACATTTTGCTCTGGCCGCCCACCGCCCCCAGGGAGGGTTGCATGAGGTGGGGCCCTCCATTTGGGATGGGGGGGGTGAGTGCCACCCCCGTTGCAGTACAACATTCGCTGCCAATTTAGGGTGGCCCGCAGCCCCCCCTAAAATGCAGCCTACGATTTAGTATTATTTTTTTCGTTTACCCAAGTTCGCTTGGCGCAGATGGCCACATTAGTGTGCCAATCTGCCCCCAGGGTGCCCAAACCCTACTGCCCCATCTATTGGGGGGCCTGTCCCACCATTTGTGGTGGCCCTCTCCTCACCCACACCGAACGGAGGGGGGGCACTTCATGCAGCCCTTCCTAGGAGTCTCTGGGAGGGCTGCATGAGGTGTCCCCCCCAGCCATTTCGGGTGGGGGGGGAGGGCCACCAAAAAAGGTGTTTCTCTCTTCTCCCTGATCTTATCTCTCCTAACTTGGTGTTATTTGATCTAAGATTGCGTCCACTCGATTCTATTTCCATCACTTCACTCAAATATAGTGGCGACGATCCTGTCAGGCACTTATGTGTTATGAGGAGAAGGCAAAAGTCAGTACAAGCTTCTATAGGAAGCCACTGCAGGTTCCTTCTTCCCTCTGAAACATGAGATCCATGATCGTTCTGACTGCATTATTCTGCATAACCTGAAGCAGACCTATGTCAGACTTCGATAGGCCAGCAAGCAGACTGATACAATAATCAAGCATGGAACCAATCATGGTCCCATCTAATGTCTCATGGTTTGCTCTTGAAATAAAAGGGCTTGCTTGTGTCAGCAGTTTATTTATTTATTTATTTATTTGTTTATTTATTTATTTATTTATTTGTATAGCGCTGCAGCCCAAAGGCATCAGAGCGCTTTCCATAAAGACAGAGACATAGTGACGGGACAACACTTAAGTATATGTGGATCAATTTAGATGGTACTCAACATAGAGGTGATTATTTAAATAGGAAGGTTTTAAGTTTCTTTTTAAAGCATTTCAGATTCGATTCGGTTCTCAGAGTCTCAGGTAGTGTGTTCCATTTCGCTATAGCTTTGGTGGGGAAAGCTCTGCCCAAGCCATTTAAGAGACCTTTGTTCATGGATCTGAGATTTGATATCATGTGAAGCTGAGAACACTAGACTGACAACCTGTGCCTTAATGTTGAGGTTACAATCAAGAAAGACCCCCAGAGTTTTCCCTAATTTTTTGTTTTTTATGTCACAACCATCGATTTGAAACTGGAATACTCAGTTCCCAGCTTTCTGGTTTTAGCCTTAGTGCCTACCACCATCAGTTCAGTTGTTCCGGTGTTCAGGGCAAGCCCATTGTTACTCATTCACTGTTGGATGAGTCCATAGATCCGATTTGTGGTTATCACATCCTCTACACAATTACCAGTGAGAGGAATAACACATTGGGTATCATCTGCGTAATTAGTGAAATCGATTTTATTTTCTTCCAGGCGGTTGAGAAATGGAACAGTAAAGATGTAATGAAATTAGGGGGACAGACATGCCCCCTTGGGGTTCCCCATGTGTAAGCATGAAAGGTTCTGCATCGGCCGATGCACTGCTGACTCTGCACCATCAGTTACTAAGTAATGATTCAACCCAACGGGCAGCTGACCCCAAAAACTCATCTACCTCCCTCAACCTGGTGACCAATAATGCGTGATCTACCAGGTCGCAGGTGGCAGAGAGGTCCAACAACATCAGCAGGTCTATCTGCCCATTGTCCATGATACAGAGAAGTCCGGACTTCAGATCCAAAAGGGCAGTCTCCATGCAATGGTTTTCCCTGAATCCCGATTGTCGATTGTTCAACATCGTTTTATTCTTCAGGTGTGTCATGACTTGTGTGTATGCTACACGATCAAGAATATTCAGCAGGAAAGGTGAGTTAGAAATTGGCCTATAGTTCAGTGGATTTAAAGGGCATAAACCTGGCTTTTTTAAGCAGGGGCATAATCCATGTATTCTTAATGCCCACAGACATTGCTTTTACCGAATGAAGCATTGACAAACTTACACAATGTACTGATCATTAAGGGAGAGCATATTTTTCTGACCATAGCAGGGCACGCATCCCCCTTGCAGGAAGTTGGCTTCACATCTTTTTCTAGTAATGATGCCAGATCTGACTCTGACACTGGTTTAAAGTAGAACTGTTGATCCTGCCCCCACAACTTCTGGGTAATATTGACAGTTATCTCAGGACTGGGTGCCATAGATTTTTTGGCAAGTTCAATATTGAGTTTCATTGTACTAAATTTGCCAAACATGGCTTCCTAGATGGATGTGCACCATTCAGCATCCGTAGTGATGAAGACTGTGCTGCCAATGTCAATCAATGCTTGATCCAGGGTTAGACCTTGCGATGTATGAATACTGACTGCATATGCAAGAGACAGAGAGAACTGTTCTCTGGGTACATACATGTCTTTGAAAAGAAGGAATCTGGCTGTTGAGCGTCCTATCCTTTTAACTTCTGAAAGTTTGTCAAAGTGGATGTTGACAAACTGAATGTTGTTGTCACGTGGATATGTCTAGAAGCCAACAACTGTAAGTGTTCCATTAACTAAACCATGCTCCACATCAATGTTACGTTTTAGCATTACTCTACAATTTAAACACAAAGTTACAATTTTCTTCAAACCAGTTGTGTTGGAGATACAGTTTTCTAAGCTATTTAGTCGTGCTGTGGCTTGTTAACACATAGGCAGCGTCATAACATGCACTTCTAGTTTGTCCGTTGAGTTAATTTGCACCATTGGTTGCATTTCTTTTTTTAACATTGTTTCATTGGATTGCATTTTTTGTATCTGTGATTTTATGTCTATGTTGTGATATATGATTGTTATTTATGTTGATTTTATTGGTAGTGATGAATGTTTAAATATGATTATTTTTTTTAAATGTGGTTTGTTTTAGATAATAATAACAATAATGTTTCATAATGAAAATTGTTGCAAAGGTTTTGATAAACCAAACACAACAAAAAAAAGATTTTAAAAAAATGTTTCATTTAATTGTGTACAGCTTGCTAGGGTTGGCATCAAGGACATGCATTTCAAATTTGTGTGTGCTAATTGTTCCATGACATCAGCAGCAGGAATCAGTGGGAATGGGGAAGGACCGGGCCCGGGTTCCCTGAAGGAGGAAATACCAGGCCCCCCATACTCGGAATGGCCCGGTATTTCCCCATTCAGGGAACCCGGACCCGATTTTGGAGGCAGCCATGCCCTTATTAAGGGCATGGCTGCCTCCAAAGTCGTAATGAGGCCCATGGTGTTTTCTACTTCAGTCATGGCTAAATTCTGCTTCATTTACTATGAGTGGCTCTCCAAGTGGCTCTTGGCTTCCTGTAACAGAAGGTTGACTGCTCTCAGGAGTGTCTACATTTAGTTGTGCTTGAACTTCTTCCTCTTGTTGGCGTTCATTGTCCAACATCTTTTTGTACTGCTTGGAATTGATATTTGTTATACTGCTTTCATTTGCATTGAAAGCATCTTCATAACAGTCTTGGGTGGCCAATAAATCTTCTTTTCTCCATGGTTTAAAAAGTTGGAGTAGGGACATGTAGTAAAATTCTCTATGTTGAGGAGTTTTAAATGACAGCTTCATATGATTAATCAGGCTCGGTTTCATAAGTTTAACAAGGCTGCCTTCACATGTTTTCATCTGGTTTAACATTATTCTTGTATGATTCATTTTGGGCTATGTGGTATAGACACATGTTTTCCAAGCAGTGCTCCGTATTGGGTAGTATGTGGCCAATATATTGTTTTTCAAAATACGGCTGTTGGGATCATTCTTGGCTATTGTTTCTATTTCTTGGTTCGATTTGAGCACTCATTTTCTTGATGCAGCAGGACCAAGGCTTAGCCGGACTATGTTTTCAGATTTTCCATATAAGGGTGTTTCTGTTAAACAGTCTGCTGCTTCGTATCAACCACATTCTGTATGGGAGAGCATTTTATGCCAAATCTGTATAATTTTTGTAACATTTTTTGTGATAGTGTTTTATCAGATGATATGTCATCCCAGAGGTCTTTCAGCTCTGTTTTCTCAGCTTTGGTTAGGTAGGCTGTAACATATCGTGCAACAGTAGTGGAATTGTCTGCAATGTACTGTACAGTTATGTTTGCATTGCACACAAGGGCAATGATTGCATTGTAAACATTGATGTACTTTGACGCTTTGCTTCTTTTAATGCAATATGTGTTCATAGGCAATTTGCCTTTCACACTGTGTCTAAAAGAAGACATGAAGCTGTTTACTTGTCCTTTTGCTGAAACTGGTTTAGGGAAACCAAAGCCGCATTTGTTGTAGTATTTGCCTCTGTTTTTATATCTGCATCAACAATATTTGCCACATTTATGTGTTTGAAACCGCAAAATGTGTGTATGTAGCTCACAATGTGTACTTTCTGAAGGGATTTCATAAGTTACATATTTGCGAATGAACTGTAAAACAGTGGCATCACTGTCCAGACCAAAATTAGGAGAATCTTTTATCCACAAAAGCATGTGGATGTGTGGTGCTCCTCTGGACTGATATTCTTTTCTCCAAAAGAAGTGTTGGACTTCTCCGAGTGGAGGATTTGATTTATTACAGATGCAGTGCTGCATGGTAATAAAGCAATGGTGGAAGTACCTTGATACATTTACAGGGTCAAGAAAGCAGAGTTCTCTTGGTGTTTTATGTCTATCCCTGCTTTGTTTTTGTTTGCTATGCGTAGGAAGTTGGGCAAGTCTTTACATGCATGCTCTGCACAACTTAAAGTGACAAACCATGTGGATGGGCCAAGGTTGCGCAGCATACACCGTACATCTGCGGGACATCGGAACCAGTATTCTTTTGTACCATGCATGTTTGCCAAGAGATTTGTGTTACTTGACTGCCAAAGTTCATCTTTGTCTTGTACCCTTTGAAGTAATTGCATAGCAGACCTCTTTAAATAATTGGAACTTGGGACCTGTTTTTCAATGTGTGTGCGGTATTCAGATGCCATATTCAGATGCTGTTTTTTGTGTTCATCTTTCATCATACCTTCCCCCTTTTCCAGTAGGAAAGAGTAGACGAAAGGCTTGTGCTTCTACACTTTTTTCCCATATGCTGATTGGAGATCCTTTGGCTTGCTACATTTGATATGTTTCTAGTACATTGGAGTGCATTGTCTAAAATATTGGATGCTGTAATAGGATCTACAAGTTCAAATTGGCCAGTTAATGAGGAATCCTGAATTATTTTGGTAGATTCCCTCAGGTTTCCTTCAATGTTTATTTCTTTGTAGCATTCATTGTTCTCTTTAAGATATTGTAGGGCTTCTCTAACTTTGTTTAAGTCTACTAGTTGTTGCCAAATTCTTTTGTCTTTTGTAGGCACACCATTCGCTAGGATAATCAAAGATTGATCTATTGGCCGTTGCACTCCCACAGTGTCTACATTTTCTTTAAGATCTAATGGAAAATAAACTACTTTGCCACAAATGCCTTTTAGTAATTCCGAAGGAGGCAACTTGGCTGTTTTAGGTTGAAGGCATAGTATAGCTTCAAATGGGTGTACTGTTTGGATTATAATGCTCACATACAAATTAAACTGTTGGAGTGGTTTTGGAAGTGGGAATATTTCCAAGTTATTAGTGGTAGCCTGTGAGGGCATTTGGTTATTGTCAAGCTTTGTAGTGCAGTATGTGCAAAGTATTGAAGGGTTAGTAATTTTGTATTTGTTTTCTGCTATAAGGTAGAGAGTAAATTGGAACCATTGGGATTCCTCATTGTCTTTTATTTTGCACGCTATATCTACAGTGTTGGTGCTCTTTGTATTAAAAGTTCTGCAACAGCACCCACATACTTGGTTTGGTACTTCAGCAGATGTGCTTTTAAACTTTGCTATTTCTTTTTTGTACTTGTGTATTAGAAGGTTGGCATCTGCAAGGTTGTAGCTACTCTTCTCTAAAGTTATTGGATTTTGTAAGTGCTCTTCACTTCCAAAATATTTGCTTTGGATGTGGTCTATTTCTTCCAGGAGTTCTTTGGCTGTGCCATGTAGGAGAATGTGATTTAAATGCTCCAGTTCTAAAGCAGGACTTTTTGCAAAGCACAGTCTCTGGACACGATTCTGTATAGTTGAATGCTGTGTCGCTAACATTTTGCTGTGGTGGAAGGTGCTTCTGCAGGCAGGCATGGACATGCAGGCTAATGAATGTCCTCACAGTCCTGTGTATTTGCGCACTGGACAGGAGTCCATGGTTTGCAACATTTTCATTCACATTTTCTTTTTTGCTTTCACATAATGATTCAGGAATGCTGTAAAGATTTGAAGGACTGTTTTTGTACGTTACACATTGAGGTGCAGGGCCATTTGTAGATGGGACGGATTGGTTCACTGCAATGGAGAGTTGATTGTACGTTTGCTGGGGATATTCTTTCAATTAACGTTTCTTCTGCCATAATGGTGTTCTGTACAATTTCCTACCCTCAGCCACTGCTATGTATGGCAACTGGGTTTGTCTGCTCTTGTTTGTATGCCTCTTCATTGAAATATGGCTCTGTGATGGTTAAGTGAATCCAGTCACCTAAACAGGTTTGCAAAGGTATCTATGTTGATATTGCGCATGTTGCTAAGTACTTTTTGTAGTTTACTAATTAATTTTGTTAGTGGTTTCCTTCTGTTTACTATTAATATAAACCATTTTCTTTTGAGGATGATTGCACTGTCAGTGAGAGCTTCCAGGATCAGTTTTCTGTGGTAAGTTTTAAAGGTTGAGTGTGATTTCTCTGCTGTTTTTATAAGGTTCTGAAGGACACTACAGTGGAACAGTTTTTGTAAAAAAGGAAAATGTTAATGCTTACCTGTGGCTATGTTAACAGTGCTAGCGCTACTGGTAGTTGTATTCTTCTTAATACATTTCTTTTTAGCTGAATGACTGAATTAGCTGTTTTGTTTGAACATTTCATACAAACTCTGCTAGAGGTGGGTGATTATTTAGCATGCTTTTAGTTTTATCTGCTCTATTTTTGCATTGTTTTCTATTGAGTTGCTTTTTGGTATGCATTCTCTTTTGTCTGTTGGAGAAAAAAGGAAAGTGTGGGTTTCAAATGTGTGCAATGTACTTGCGTGCACTGTACATGACTGTCTGAATATCAGGGTAGGCATACATAGAGGGGTGTGTTATTGTCCAATGGGCTGTTACTTTTGGTAGTGAAGGTTCTACTAGCAGCTGCGTGTGTTGATGTGTGAAAGGTTTGCTTCAGTGTGTATAACAGTGTACTGTGCATGAATAAATAAGGACATTACGACATTTTCACGATGCTAGAGGGTGTTACGATACTGGTGTTCAGATGAAAAAACAAATGGCCTCATTACGAGTTTGGAGGTAGCCATTGTGCTATTAGCACCATGGCTGTCTCCAAACCGGGCTCCATTACCAGGTTCCTGCAATGGGGACTTACCGGGTCATTCCGACATAGGAGGACCTGGTAATTCCTCCTTGCAGGAACCATTCCCCATTCCCATTTGAGCCCCCATAGGGCTCAATGGGAATGGGGAGGGAGGTAACAACGGGCACATTACAAGTGTCCCGTTGTTACCTTCCTCTTCCCCTCGCAGGACCCGGAAAAGACGTCTGGTTTTACCAGACGTCTGATCCGGGTCCTGCAAAGGGAAACTCATAATAGGCTCTCCCGTAATGAAGGGGGCCGGTCCCGTACCGGCCCCCTTCATTACGGGAGCGCCAGGGTCGTAATGAGGCCCAAAGAGTGTACCTGATGAGGTGCAATTAGTAAGATTGAAGCAAATGCTGTTGGGTTGGATAGTATTTTGAAGGCTACTATACAACAACACTGCACTGTATGAGTAACAGGAAGAAAACTACTACAGTACTGCACTTACTTTGTTGGTTGTGAAGAGTAGGTTTCTTCTGGGTTTTATCTTCCAGCAGTGATGTTTCAGTCTTTCAGGAGGCCACTTCTTCACTGCAATTGCGAAAGAAGGAAGTTACTAGGTATGTGTGTTAATGGCACATAATTTCACTAGGAGGACATATTACTTTACATTGTAGCAGGATTTGTTGGGAAGAAGAGTTAGTAACATTGCACGAGATTACGACCACAGTTGTAAGACTGTTCTTGGTGCAGACAGGGTGCCACTAGATTCCAAATACCTGTTTGGCAGCAAGCTTCCCAGTGTCACTAGGATGTCACAGGCCATGTTGGCCTGGAAAGTCAGGTGTTGAAAAATGTTAGTCTGTATGTGTGTGGAATTGTACAGCACTGTATAGGAACTGGGACTCCGGAGCATCAGCATTGTTGGTATGGGGGCCGGTGGTGCTGTGATAAGTTTGTCTTACAGGGCTGCAGTTTTCCAAGTGTGGAATTTGTTGTTGCACTATTTTCATTGGAAATGGAGTAGTGCAAGTCCTAGTAGGTTGAGAAAAGGTAGAAGCCCAGAACGTTATACAGATTAGAAAGAAGAATGTTAGTGTCTGCAATTTTATTAACTTTCCCACACATAGGTGTTTGCTACATGAGTGCCATTGCAGTATGTTGCAGATATCCTTTCTTGTTCCTTTGATGTATGTATTAAAATGTACAGATCGCACTGTTGCAAATGTACACAAACATTCATTTGATTTCCTTCAAATTGTGCCAAAATGAGTAGTTGTAAAGGCAGTGCATTTTTTTCATTTTGCAATCCATGTACCTGGCATACTTTGGTAACATACATGCACTTTTCATTTTCTGTGTGCATTGTGGGCGTTTTACTGCAGGTGTGTTAGTGGGAGAAGTGGATTTAAAAGTGACAGACTGAAAGAGGAAAATAAGGGTTTGCATATTGCAATGGGTGATATGGGCAAGCATGCATGTCATTGTAATATGTTGCAGTTTCACATAGGACCTGAATATGCTGTGGAAATGTTCCTAAAGTGGATTTCTTTTTTTGTTTACAAAGAAATCACAGAGAGTGCTGCTACAATTGAAATATGTGGCTTGAAACTGTCACGAAAATGGGCATTAAAAGAAAACTTTAAAAACACACAGTATTGTAAGTAACTGCCACTTCATGTCAGGAGATGGGACAAATGAAAGTATGATTATTGAGTAGGTTATGCAGGGTACGTGACAGGAACCCTTTGCATATGTATTTGTAAAAGAGTTGCAAATGCACTGTACAAAATACATGCATACATGCAGTTTGTGTCGATGGATGCAGCTGTGGATGAATCTGGAAGTAGAAAACTTGAAGAGTTTGACAGTACTTTTTAATGCAGGTGCTGTACTCTGAGTGTTGAACAGTGCATCTGCAGTGTTACACTGAGATGAAAGAGTTAGATGTAGAGTTATTGGCTGTGATTGGTGCATGGGTGTGTGACTGCTTAACAGTAGCCAATGAGGAAGTACTGCAAAGATTGAAAGGGAAGAAGGGCTGCCCCTGTGTTATGGGGTCTGTAGACACTGGGGTAGTCAGCAGACAGGGCTTGCCACATCCAGGGCTTCTCAGCATGCCTAACATGGAAATGGCACTGCAGGGATTAGCCAATCAGGTGTTGAGGGTGTGCTTTATAGGAAGAGAGGGTAATACTTTTTTCATTGCTGTGTGTAGTGATGATGGCAGAGATGCAGAGAGTCAGAGTGTTGATTGTGGGAGATTCCTTTGTGTGTGATCTGTAGAGGTATGCAGAAGGAAGAGGCCTTTCTGGCAATCTTGGCTTCCAAGGAGCGGAGGCTTTGTGGTGCAATGTGCCGGGCCACAATTTGCAAGGAGTGCTTGCACTTTGCAAAGATATGGCTACTTTCAGTACTCCTGATGTTGTAGTGCTGCATTGTGGTGCACTGCATTTGGGTTACATCAGTGCTCCAAGTTTGCTCAGTGCACTGAAGTACTTGGTGAAGGCACTGATGCTGCTTTATTCCTGTGCAAATGTGGTTTTCTCACAGATACCACCTAGAGCAGTATGGAACAACCCCAATGTCCTCTGTCCCCAGCAAAATGCTGGAAAGTGCCTTGTAAATAGAGGCATGTCTGCATTTTTGCATAATGCTGGGATACTCTCTTTTCACAATCAGAACATCGATTCTCTTACTGTGAACTATTTCAGTGCAGATGGCATTTCTTTGTCCACCCGTGGAAATGCCATTTTCTTTCGCAATTGTTGGGAAGGAGATGGTCCTAGCCCCCCCTTATACCTCCCCATTAGTATACAGATGATGCATAGGCCAAGGGGGGAATCACCTAACCCCATGGCACGGGTGTCTCATAATATAACGTAGAAATTAGCACTAACAATGTCATTCTCAGCCCAAGTTACAGATGCCATTTTGTACTGCTGCAGTCTCCATCTTTTCTCTAGGCCCAAAAATCATCCCTCTGTAAATTCAGCTCTTCCATCCCCAGCAACGCGCACAAACAGCCCACAGCCCAGCCACCCTTTTATCAGCTCTGCGCGAGCCTTGTTCTCACGGAGGCACAGCCATTTATTGTTGCAAGTGTTTAGTATCTTTCCCAGTGACTGTGCGTTCTGGCGACTGTGATACCTAGAGCAAGCTCCGAGTCTGAATGCCCATCCATCTCCACTAACCTGCCCATGCCCCCATGATCTCCACCCGGCCAGGCCACGATACACTGGCCCCCAATCTTGATCCTCTTTCATGAAGATAAACATCTAAATCCCACTGCCTGACCATTGCAGAACCACCGCCATGTGGCTTATTTCGTAGTGTAATATATTCCCCTAAAACGAACACATATCTGTGTATATTATGATCCACCAGGCAGATTGAACCCCTCACAGGGAACACCTGGGAGGGGGATCCAGGCAGTAATGAGGCCATAAAATGAAGAGGTTAGAGTGCCAGTAAATTAGTCGTGGTCTCTAAAGTACCCCCATTCATGTGATGGTTTTTATGTTGGCCATTATTCGTTCATATCAGTTCTTATTGCTTAGCTTAGATAGTTAGGAATGTAACACTTTTTATGCTCTGACCTTCACGGCGGAGATGAGCCCAGCTGCCCCACGTGCATTCTGATTGACTGGAGAACAGTAGCCAATTACAGCACAGTAACCCCTATAAAACAGGCTTGGCCAAATTGGCCCCACCAATGAGGAAATTATCTTATCTCCCCTATGTCGTGACCTCATATGTGATTAAATTTATTCTTAAAAGGTGCTGCCTGTGTATTGTGTGGCAGAGCGCCCTCAGGCAGCATAGTTCTTTGCATGACATCTTATATTATATACAGATTGTTAACTCTTGCAATTTATCTCATAGTCTTATTCCCTTCTGGGGTGTCAATTCATTCATTTGGTGTGAGGACACATGTGAGAAGGGTGTCGGTGCCTTCACTTGGTGACCCCTTTGCGTGATCTCCTCGAGATACCCCCGTACGGCGGCGAGATCCAGGGCTTCTCCGTCAAGGCCACCCCCACCTAAGGCTGAACAGTCCCCAGAAAATGTGAACGCAGAAGAAAAAGATTCTTGGGGTTCCATATCCTGCTGCTAGCCTGAACCGGGTGCGGCTACCGGGAGAGGCCCAAGTGTTGTGGATTTACCGCGAATGAAGACTCTTGGAGGAACAAAGGCACGCAAGTATAAATTGCAAGACCAAACAGACATTAACATTGGGGAATATAGAGCAATGTGAATGAAAAGGACATGCAAGAAACAGATGTGAATGTGTTGTGTGGGTGATAAAGTGAATTGCTTTTTCTTTTTTCATGGTCATATGTTTTGTATTAAAGAGAAATAAGGTGATGGAATAGAGGAAATACGGGAACCTAGCTTCGCAAGGAGTTAGAAGCTGGCGCTGCGTTGCACTGTCTCGACCAGTGCTGAGGAAATATAAGGAGACAAAAAAGTAGGAGCTCTGTATAATTAGTGGGCTCGTGAAAAAGTAGTGGTTGTTGTTTTAGCTTGCTATTTTAGCTTGTTATTTTTAGTGTTATTTTTGACACATGGGGAGGAAGGCCCTGGTGGGGCGGAGGTGATGTGAATGGAGATGAGTGAATGAACATGAAACTGTTACTCTAGGGGGACAGTGAAGTGGGGAAATCTGTTACATGTTCCATGTTCAATGATTTATGTGTCTTTGTTTTGTTGGTAAAAGTTGCTTTTTGGTTATATGTATTTTGTCAGTGTACACAAACGTTTGTGATAGAAATATATGTGATATTGATAGAGGGTGGGCCAAGAGAAGGGGTCCGTAGAAATACTGGAATATAGCGCCCAGGTCAGTGGGATAAAGGAGACGGCAATCTTGCGCACAGAAACACCCTGGTCTCATGTCTGCAAACGTTTCCCTTTATATAGTGAACAGATAAAAAGTACCTTTGGGCGAGACCAAAGGGGAAGATTATTCCACGCCTGGCCAGAGGAGGGATCTATTGATAAGGGGACATTAGAACACCTGTCCACATACCTCACAGCAAAATACAAAGGGAAACAGCTTCAAAACAGAAGCTTTGTGGAAAAGATTTGAGGAGACCGCCGCCTCAAATAAGAAGGAGAAAGTGGTGGACTTGGTGACAGTGGGGGAGGGTGAGGGAAAAGATGCAGAAACGGGAGAGAAGGAGCCAAAAAAGATGTACACACTACTCACAAGACCAGCAGAGGGGTATACAGATCTGACATACGTAACTCCGCCCCCACCTTACAATACACAGCTAACCACCCCTGCACCCCATACTGGAGTGAGTACCCGAGATCTTGAAGGAGCATTGGCATCTACCCATAAAGAACTAGCCCGATTACGAGCAGTGTGTGGCGCGACACAAGGGTTAGCAGATGGGCCCCAACCTCCTTAGGGGACCCCTCCCATACCAGAGGATGAATGGAAATTGGGAGATTTCCTGTTCAGAATTGACAGGGCACCGATAAAGACGGTGCACATAGAAAGAGGAGAAACAGATAGCATTGGTTATGACACAATAGCATCCATAAGAGACAGGCGTTAAGGGGTTAACGGCGCCCTAAACGGCGCCGACCCTTAACGCCTGATTCCGAGGTCCCTTAGCGCCATGGTGAGTTTAACGCCTGCTTTTTGCGGTGGCGTAATTAGCGCCTTCCCCACTCCCATTATGCCCTATGGGGCAAAAATGGGAATGGGGAAGGGTAAAATGGCAAATGGGGATTTACCGCCCCACTCACCTTGGAATGGGGCGGTAAATCCGCCATCCACCATGGTGTAAAAATAGTTTACACCATGGTGGTAAGGGTACGACCCAGGCGGTAACTTACCGCCTGGGTCGTAATGAGGCCCAAGGAATATTGGAGTGAATTGGAGGAAGAAGAGGAGGGTGCATTGGGAAGAATACAGCAGGTGCATTGGGATACCCCGCCAATGGGAGAAGTATGGGAGAGAAGGCTCAGAAATTGAATGGGGAGGATGGCTCTGGCAAAGAAAAAAGGAACAGGAGTAAAGGTAGGGAAAGGGAAATTAAAATTGCAAATGCCCACATCCACAAGGGGGCAGGATGACCCCACTACGTGCCGTGGGCCAAGATGGACATGAATAACCTTCTCAAGTCCCTCCCATCGTTAACTGCGGGTGCAGAGAAGTGTATTTACACCTTTGAGAAAAATACTGCGGGTGTGCCCCTGGCAACAGGAGATATTAAAAGCCTCTTGGTATCGGTGGTGGGTGACCAAGCCTACTCAGTGTGGGTGAAAGCAGGGTTTCCAGGAGTGACAACTAGCAATGACACCCATAATGGGGTATCATTTAATAACGTAAGAGCACAAGTGTGGGATGCCCTGTGAAGAACGTTCCCAGACACCCCTTATTTACATTCTATAAAGCAGTGCACTTTGGGGGATGAGGAAGATGCTGTGCAGTTCATTCTTCGAGTGCAGGAGATGTGGCACACAGAGACAGGCACTGTGTGGGACCAATCTACCTCCCTATTTTTCTTCATCATTAAACGAGGCCTTCCAAATGAAGTACAAAAAGCCCTTGACGAAAAAGCTGGGATAGAAGCCAAAGGCTGGCCTGAGATTCAGAGCACTATAGTACACCACTGCAGGAGGATCAAAGAGAGAGAAAAGGAAACAATTCAGAGGAGATTACTTAAGAAGCGAAATTGGTAAAGACGAAGTTAGTGAAGGTTGCAGCAGCACAGCCGCACAGCCCTCAGAGCGGTTGGGAGAAGAGGGGGGTGTTTCAGTAGCAACTCAGGCAAGGATGGCTGCTGTATGGGCAGATAACGGGTAACAACAGTGGGGAGGAAATCAATAATACACAGGACCCTAGTGGCAAGGAAGACCTGCAAGAGGACGAGGTGGGTTCCAGGGACAAAGGAGAGGAGGATATGGAGGGCAAGGCCAAAGAGTGGGGAGACAAGGGCAGTGTTGGTCATGTGGGAGATGGGGTCATTTCTCACGAGAATGCTGTAGTAGGCAAGGAGGGAACTACCAGTATCAGAAACCACACTATGCTCAACCCCAATGTGGACACCCCCACCCCGGCAGCCCATATGGCCTTCCCCAATGGAGCTACGACCAGGACCAACAACCAAATAGTCAACCAATACCGGGGTACAATACCCTACGACACCCCCCGCATAGCATGCAATCCCACCCAAACCAGATGACACAACAAAATGCCAACCCTTTTGCTACCACTGCTAATGGTGCGCCTGCACCTTATCATGGAACATGTGTGCTTGGGGAAAACGTTTTCTCGTGCCCGGCACAGATACCCACCCTGACTAGGACAACCCACAGAGAGCACTTACGTGTCTGATCCTATCCACTACCTTATGTCCAGACGAGGAACCGCTGGTGGGGGCAGAGATAGGGAAAAAGCAGTTCATCTTTATGGTGGACTCAGGGTGGAAAAATCATGTGTATGTGAAGGTGATTTTCCACTATCTGGCAAAAATCATGAAACGCACAGATTCTCTGGGGCTGTGGTCACGGTTCCCTATACAGAAGATTTGCATGTTAAGATAGGGGGAAAAACAGTGCAAGCACCCCTACTCTATTATGAAAACTCCCCTATACATTTATTGGGATGAGATTTACTGAGCAAGTTAAATATGACAATATCATTCACAGAAAGGGGGATTGTTTGCTCCACCCCAGGAATGTACCCCTTTCGAGCAATGTTGTTAATACACACAATAGCAAATGAGATAAAAGTGCGAGGGGTCCCAATAAACGCAGACATGTTCATTTACGGAATACAAGTGCTAGTGAGAGTAGTGCCAGAGTTAACGTGACAGGAATGTCGAGTGCCCTCTGATTTTATCTTCTGCCCAGTAGCCACCCCCAAGATAGTGCCTGGTACCATTCTTTCTCTTAATTTGCAAGGAAGACAAGTGTCTTCTAAATGTATTGTAGCAATTGGCCTGGACACCCATGGGTGTGATTGGTGTACAGTGCTATGTATTGACCGGAACATACCATTACAAGAATTAACAGATGAGGAGCTGTTCACTGATGACACACTGATGGAAAAATCATATTAGAAATGTGCATGCCATGTGATATCATGGTACAGTACCGGAAGATGTCAACACCCTCATAGAGGTTGTCGGTGCACCACCATCTTTTTGTGACACGGACTTGCAACAAGTTCCGACATATCTACGGATAACTAGCCCCCATGATGTAGGGCTATTAAGAGATGTGACCCCAGTCAAAATAAAATTATAACCGGGTGCCATCCTGCCCAGAGTAAGACAATATCCCCTGTCTAGTGAAGCTGAGGAGGGAATTAAAGAAACAATACATGCCTTACTGCAAGAGGGCATCATTGTCCCCTTAAATTTACCATGCAATACAGCCTTGTACCCCATTAAGAAGGCAACAGTCGGGTAGTGGTGTATGATCCAGGATCTCTGCCCACTTAATGATATTGTCCAAAAGGAGTTCCCACTCATCCCAAATCTGGCGTCCATTTTGTGTAGCATCCCAAAACAGGCCACCCACTTCATGGTGGTGGACTTGAAAAACACCTCGACCCAGAATCCCAATATCTAACAGCCTTCACACCAGGGGGGAGAAGGTACAAACATCGTCGACTGCCCCAGGGGTACTGTGAGAGGCCAAGCATTTTTACCAGAATAATGAACAAAGACCACAGCAACATTCAAGTTCTAAGCACCATCATTCAATACATTGATGATCTCCTAGTATGTAGTGAAGGGGAGGAAAGCTGCCAAAGAGACTCCATCACTCTACTTAAACTACTTGCCCAGAGAGGATACAAAGTAGACAAAAACAAGATGCAGTATTGTCTGACTGAGGTGCTTTACTTGGGTCAGTTGATTTCGAAAGATGGCAAAAGGATAATACCTGACAGAGCAGCAACAGTGCATGCCTCAGCCAGACCGCATACTGTGAAAGACAGGCAGAAGTCCCTCGGCATCTGTAATTATTGTAGTGCCTGGATATTAGACTATGCTGCCTATACAAAGACCCTATTGCAAGAACTAAAAGAAGCACAGAAAGACAAAACACCTATAAAATGGACCTCTGAAATTAACACTGCATTTGAAACATTAAAAGAGTTAATTAGTACGGCCCCAGTCCTGGCCGCAACTGATTACGAGCGGAAATTCTGCCTGTTCTGGTACTCAAATGGGCCCCTAATGACAACAGTATTGACACAAAAACATCCTTGGGTCACAAGCAAGTGGCTTATTACAGTGGCACTCTCGACTCAGTGATGCAAGGTCACTTTGCATGCTAACAGGCCCTTGCAGCTGCTGCCTTTGCACTCAAAAAGAGCTCAACAATTTTCATGGGGTTCTCCATCACTCTTTACGTGGAGCACCCCCTATTCGCCATACTCGAAAGATCAAAATCCACACTCAGCACACAAAGGGCGTCCACTTACGAAATCATCCCTTTGAGCTCTAATATCCATGTTGTACGCTGCAAAACAGTAAACCCAGCCACATTTCTCACAGAACCATGTACTGTAGAAGATATGCAGCAACAGGACTGTGCCACCTATGAGGGAGAAGGGGATGACATCCCTAAAGCCAGGGAGAATGCATTATAAGAAGGGGAGGTGTACTTTGTGGATGGGTCAGCATCTATATGCCAAGAAACAGCTGAAAAACATGTCGGAGCAGCTGTAGTGTGGTTGGAGGAGGGGGAATATGATGTGCTGGTGAAGAAACGTCTTCCCATGCACTACTCCGCACAAGCCGCAGAATTAGTAGCATTGATTGAGGCCCTCCATGCTGCAAAAGGGTGCGCAGAGACAATATACTCTGATTCAGCATATGTAACCACTACAGTACATGCTGGATTATCCCAATGAAGAAGAAGGGGGTTTAGAAGAGCTGATCGGTGCCCTGTGCAACATTCAGAGTTACTGAATAAGCTAATTGAAGCACTTGAAGAACCCTCAGTAGTGGCCCTGGTAAAATGCCAGGCCCACACACACAGTAATGACAAAATATCTTTAAGGAACACAGCTGAAGACACAGCTGCCAACAAAGCAGCTTACCTCCCCATTCCGAAGAGTGCACAATTCATGTTGCTTAACTAACAAGAAGACCCCAAATCAGACGGGTATAACTCACTACCAATTGCCCAGATCATTTATCTACAAAAAAGCGCCCCAGCCGCAGTGCAAGAGTTGTGGGCTAAACAAGGGTGTACACAATCGCCCACGATCTCCTATGGAGACAGAATAACACAGGTAAAGTGCTAATGCCAGTAGCTTTATTGCACGTGGCATTCAAACAACTGCACTTCCCAGCACATACCTCAAAACAGCACATGGCGGCCGATCTCCAGGAAGATTGTTTCATACCACATTTGCAGGAGCATCTTAACAAAATGGTGATAAAGTGTACAACATGTCAGGTGTTCAATTCCGGAATGACCCTTACAACTCTTGAAGCGACAATGCCCCATCGATTCGGACCCTTCTGATAGCTGCAAATCGATTATGCAGACATGGGAGAGAGGTGCAATGGAGCGATTGTGGTGGTCTGTCCGTTTTCACGCTAGGTGGAGGCAGGCCCTTGTGCCCACCCAGACGCAAAGTGCACAGCAACATTTTTAGTAAGGGACGTGTTCACACGATGCGGAATATGTGATGTAATCAGATCAGATACCGGTACCACTTTTGTAAATCCCACACACACAGTAATGACAAAATATCTTTAAGGAACACAGCTGAAGACACAGCTGCCAACAAAGCAGCTTACCTCCCCATTCCAAAGAGTGCACAATTCATGTTGCTTAACTAACAAGAAGACCCCAAATCAGACGGGTATAACTCACTACCAATTGCCCAGATCATTTATCTACAAAAAAGCGCCCCAGCCGCAGTGCAAGAGTTGTGGGCTAAACAAGGGTGTACACAATCGCCCACGATCTCCTATGGAGACAGAATAACACAGGTAAAGTGCTAATGCCAGTAGCTTTATTGCACGTGGCATTCAAACAACTGCACTTCCCAGCACATACCTCAAAACAGCACATTGCGGCCGATCTCCAGGAAGATTGTTTCATACCACATTTGCAGGAGCATCTTAACAAAATGGTGATAAAGTGTACAACATGTCAGGTGTTCAATTCCGGAATGACCCTTACAACTCTTGAAGCGACAATGCCCCATCGATTCGGACCCTTCTGATAGCTGCAAATCGATTATGCAGACATGGGAGAGAGGTGCAATGGAGCGATTGTGGTGGTCTGTCCGTTTTCACGCTAGGTGGAGGCAGGCCCTTGTGCCCACCCAGACGCAAAGTTCACAGCAACATTTTTAGTAAGGGACGTGTTCACACGATGCGGAATATGTGATGTAATCAGATCAGATACCGGTACCACTTTTGTAAATCACCTATTCAAAGAAGTAACCTCCCTGCTCGGCATAAAACACAAATTGTGCTTGATTTATCACCCGCAGGCAAACGGAAAGGTAGAAAAAATCAACCGCCTACTCAAAAGTAGATTGTTAAAACTATGCCACTCTTTAAAAAATAATTGGGTTTATTGCCTGCCATTGGCACTGCTCCAGCTGCACACTCAGCCAAGTAAAGACCAACACCTGTCCCCCCACGAAATAGTAATTGGGCGGCGCATGCATACACCACTGTCACCAGTAAGGAGGATGTCTGATGCCCACAAAACAGCAGCAGTACTGGGCGAAGTGTTAAAGAAATACCATACACAACTGACACATGCAGTACAATGTATTGCTAAACAAATTGCACCACCATTCACAAGGGAAAATGAGACAGAAACAACAACACCAGCGCCAGATAGCCCGGCACACCCCTTAATGTCCGGAGAGCTAGTGTACGTGTGCAGCTTTGTTAGGAAGTGGAATTTGCCATGATTCCACTGCCCTTATGAGGTGATCTACTGTACCCCCCTGGCTGTAACACTGAAAGGGTTAAGGTACTGGATTCACCTGTCAGACGTCAGAAAAGCACATGACAGTGTCACACAAGATGTTAATGACAATGAAAAAGATGCAGCAGTACTGTAAGAAAGGGTACATATGTAATTAGTACAATGAGAATAGAAAGTAGAAAATGTAATGTTAATAGATAACAAACTATTCTTATCTAAACTATTTTTCTCTCCTCATCCTATATTTCTTTTCTTCTCTCTATTTTTCCACCCTGCTGTCACAGCCAGCTATACCTGATTAACCCCTACCCCCTTCTTATCCTTTCTCTGCCGCTGCAACGATGATGGAACTAACACCTTTAAATGTCCACATTGAGTTAGATAGCAGTAGAAATAGAATAAGTGCCCAGAGGGCCTACAGCTATGGCTGTAGGCTGCATTTCATGGCTATATCTTTTATGGTGACCATGTTTTTTTGGGGATTTATTGGGGCACTGCTTTTATCTGGGGATCCCATATAAAACAGGGGGAGGGTTAAATGTAAGGTAAACAGTAACGCTTATTTTATTTCTAACAAATATTCAAAACAAAAAAATTTGACGGACCACACCCCAATGTTTGAATTAGCACCCTTAAAACAGGTATTGAATGTGAACAATAGGACTAAAAGTATATCTCATGCACCAAACGTTATGCTGCTAGCTGCCACCACGTTGCTATCCCTCCCAACCATGGGTTGAAATGAACAAATAACTATACAACCGACTGTGTTATCTACCTCAGAGCAAAGTCAAATTTTTACTGAAACGTCTGCCTCTAACATTTACTGAAAGGTTCAATGCCCCCTCCCCCTCGACTACCACATATCGATCAACAAATTTACATACTGACTTTGTTGCCCAGCAAAAAGTGTCCCCAGTGTATGAAATGAGAAGTGAAGGGGTAAATGATACTAATGTTCCATGTAATACTACCCAATCAAGCCTTTGTAGAAGCAGTTATCTTTATTCATTACCTGGAAATGTGTATACCATGTTATATGACAGGGAGAAATGGTGTTAGATGGTGGCAGAAAATAAGCAGTTTTTGTTACGTAACAAAAGATGGGAAAAGGGACAAACGTCCACACAAGTATGATGCCTATCATGAGTTGGGGCTGGATAAAATGGGAGATCTTAACCATCCAGGGCAGTCCAACAGTTGGTATTAAGACATGAGCGCCACAGGAAGGCAAGCAGGAAGGCAAGCTACTAATGGAAGTTGTTATGTTTGTTCATGTTTGTTCATTGAATCCATCTCGCACTATGCAGAATAAAAAGCACCTTCCAGGCACACACAGTAAAATTAACACTCCTGCCGCCGGATGAGAAAATCTGCAAAAAGGGAACCACAGGGCCGAGGTGCTTCAAAGAACCTTTCCTAGCAATGGAGGCCACTGGCTTTGCAGACGAAAAATGGCAGGACTCTACCTTTATGTGCAAGGCTGAGGGGCTGCGTGGCCTCTCTGACGTGAAACTGGACTTTGCAGAGAAACAATGTGCACAAACCTGGAGCGAACACGTCACAAAACTAACATGGATTTCTGCTCTCGAAAAGCCAATCAAGGTGCTAGAAGAAATGTATGGACTTGTCTTTACAGCGAGGGAAGAACAGCAGTGGGGTCAAACACGCGCTGCAACAGAACAATCATAATCCCTGATCTACAAAAAGGCACAGGAGTCCTTATGGACTACTAGTGGGTGTGGGGCAAACAGTCGTATGTGCATCTCCCACCATCATGGAGGGGCTATTGCTCGCTTGTGATGCTGCATTCTGCTGACATTCATAGAGACATTCACTGAAGGGCCCCCCTTCTTTCGCATCCTACCCGAGCCAGAGCGACATGATCGTCTGTTCCAAAAGAGGTGCTCGAACTACATCTCACAAGAATCATCCAACCCCCTCGCACAGATACCGGACGAATACATGCTTTGGAACTGAGCAGAATTTTTTTTTGCATCGCTCGTGCCCCGTGTCCAAACAAGAACAAACACCAAGTAGCTCCAAATCGTAAGGTGGGAGCTGATCCAACTGGCAAATGAAACCAAGGAAGGGTTCAGCATCATCAAGGTGGAACTAAGAGCCCTGTGACTGATGACGATGCAAAATTGTTATGTCCTCAACCTCCTCATAGCAATGGAGGGCAGGGTTTGCCAAAAAATCAGAAGCTCATGTTGCACATGTGTACCTTCTTCAAATGCTGATAACGGGACACTATCACACGTGATTGCGGCCGTACATGAGCTTAGAGTGTGAATGAAAAAGGAAGGAGGTGTGTAGAATTCAGACTTGTTCACTATAGCTTTCGACTGGATACCCTCTTGGCTTGCAACCACAATGAAGATGATGATCCCAATCATCGTGTTCCTTCTGGTGATTTTCTGTGTGTGCCAGCTAGGGTTACGATGCTGTACTGAAGTGATTCCCCATGGTGTGAGAATGATGGTAAGCACGGAGACATCCAGCAAGTACTCCATGACACAAAAGAGGTCCAGTTACAAACTGGGGAAAAAGATTAGCCCAAGTACCGCATGGTGGCAATATACCATGCAGGGGACAAGAAGGTAGATAATTATTATAACGCTACCATTAAACAGTCCCAAAATTTTGAGTTTTATAAGGAAGTGTGGGTTGACCTGGATAGGGATGGGTGATGCATTTACATGACCTGTACTCCTGAAAAGTATGCCCGATGTGGGGAGAGTTTGAGAAGTGTATGTAGGGCATGGATGTCCATAAGAGGTACCCCCGCCTGGGATAAAGCAGTAAGAAGGGCTGAAGAACAAAGACATACTGGGGAGGGTATTTGTTACTTTAGGAGTAACGAAAGGGGAGAATGTTGGGAAGGAGATGGTCCTAGCCCACCCCCTCATAGATACCCTTTAGTATGTAGATGCTGCATAGGCCAAGTGGGGAAACACCTACCCCCACGGCACGGGTGTCTCATAATATAACATAGGAGCCTCATTACAACCCTGGCGGTACGGGATAAACGGCGCCGTAAAAGGTGCCAGCGCCGTTTACCCCATACCGCCTCATTACGAGGTCCCCTCGCGGGACCCAGGAAGCAACGCCTGGTCAAACCAGGCGTGCGTACCGGGTCCCGCGAGGGGAAGAGGGAGCAAACAACGGGCCAACTTGTAATGGCCCGTTGTTTGCTCCCTCTCCCATTCCCATTCAGCCCTCTGGGGGCTGAAATGGGAATGGGGAAGGACTGGGTCCGGGTCCTTGGAGGGAGGAATTGCCGGGCCTTCTGAACTCTGAATGGCCCGGTAATTCCTCATTCTGTGGACCCGGACCCGGACATGATTTCGGGCGGCAGCCATGCCGCCAATAGCGGCATGGCTACCGCCGAGGTCGTAATGAGGGCCACAGAAATTAGAACTAACAATGCCATTCTCAGCCCAAATTACAGACGCCATTTTGGACTGCTGCAGTCGCCATCTTTTCTATAGGCCCAAAAATCATCCCTCTGTAAACTCAGCTCTCCCATCCCCAGCGCTGCGAACGAACAGCCCACAGCCCTGCAACGATTTTGTCAGCTCCGTGCGAGCCTTCTTATCATGGAAGTCCAGCCATTTATTGTTGCAAGTGTTTATTATCTTTCCAGTGACTGTGCGTTCTGCTGATCGTGAGACCCAGATCAGGCCTGAGTCTGAATGCCCATCCATCTCCACTAACCTGCCCATGCCCCCACGATCCCCACCCGGTCAGGCCACCATACACTGGCCCCCAGTATTGATCCTCTTTCATGAAGATAACCTTCTAATATCTAAATCACACTACCTGACCATTGCAGAACCCCCGCCATGTGGCTAATGTCGTAGTATAATATATTACCCTAAAATTAACAGATGTCTGTGTATATTATGAGCCACCGGGCAGATCAGGCCCATCACAGAGAACACCTGGGAGGGGAATCCAGGCAGAAATTAAGCCATAAAATGAAGAGGTTAGAATGCCAGTAAATTAGTTGTGGTCTTCATGTGATGGTTTTTATGTTCGTCATTATTCTTTCATATCAGTTCTTATTGCTTAGCTTAGATGGTTAGGAATGTAACACTTTTTATGCTCTGACCTTCACCGCGGAGATGAGTCCAGCTGATCCACGTGCATTCTGATCGACTGGAGAACAGCGGGGAATTACAGCCCAGTAACCCTTATAGAACAGACTGGGCCATACGGGCCCGACCAATGAGCAAATGATCTTCTGTCCCTTATGTCGTGACCTCATGTGTGATGAAATGTATTCTTAAAAGGTACTTCCTGTGTATTGTGTGGCAGAGCGCTCTCGTGCAGCAGAGTTCTTTGCGTGCCATCTTATTTTATATAAAGTTTGTTAACTCATAGGCTTATTCCCTTCTGGGGTGTCAATTCATTTGTTTGGTGTGAGGACACGTGTAAGAAGGGTGACGGTGCCTTCACAATCTCAGGGATGCTTTGCAGTGAGTCATGTAAGGCAGAACAGAAGAAAACTAGAGTAAACCCCCCAAATATAAAACAAAAAGTGTTTGTTTACAAGCACCTTGGAAAAAAAGGCTCTTTTCTGAGCCACCAATACAGAGGAAATCTCCTACCCTGGGTTAAATTTCTGTCCCCACCCCCTTGGATTGGCCGAATTATCCGCGGACACTGGGTTAGTCCGTGGATCACAAGTGCCACATCTGGGGATTTTGAGGGTGCCAGGCATGAAAATGGGACTGTGGAGGGTAAGGTATTGGCCAATACGGTGTGCTGGGTGTGGTGTGCAAGGAGAGACTGTGGCAGAAGGTCTTTTTGCTGAGAGGAGTGCAGATGGCTATGGCTCTGGCTGTGTCTTTCAGGAGGCAGAGTGTTGATTTTGGGGGACTTCTGTGTACATTGGTTGCAGCTGTATACAGAGCAGTGTGGAGTGGCAGCACATCTTGGATTTGATCATGTTGATGTTCAGTGGTACAGAGTGCGTGGAATGTAGTGTGTGGATTTGCTTCCCCTTTGTGCCACTTTCATGACGCGCCACCATCCAGCTTTTATTATTGTTCATTGTGGACGGAACAGTTTAGGCCATGTTACTGAAATCTCACTGCAGTTTGCGATGAAGAAGGCATTTGGGAAAGTAATGGACATTTTTCTAAACTCCCGAGTACATTTTTCTTGCATTGCTCCCCTTCATTTGGTCTGCAAATGGAGAAAGCGAGGTGCAATGTCAACAAGGCTGTTTGCGCATTTTTGAGAGATGTTGGTATGTCATCCTTCCACAATGAAAATATTACATTTGGTAGTACAAACATGTCAATACTTTTCGCAGAGATGGAGTCCATTTTACCAATGCTGGCAATCAGCTTTTTTTGCAAAATATTCAAAAAGCTTTGCAGCTGTTTCTTCAACAATAGCAAGCATTATACAGTATGTGTTGCCTGCTGTTTTTCTAAACCTTAAAAAAAAGCTTCCCTAAAACCCCCCACAAAAAAGTCTTTTTTCAGAGCCCCCGCAATAGAGTGCATTGAATTAGATGGTGCCACCACCTACATCCGTGGACTTCACAGGGGCATGCACCATTTCAATGGCACTTCTATTTTTTTACTTTGAAAGGTGGCTCTGAAAAGAGCCGTTAATTTTATGTATTTTTGTGTTTTGTAATTTGTTTTGGCTTTTTTAGACAAGAGACATAAGGGAGGGCAGGGAAAGGAGGGTAGGGAAGGGGCACCAACCACTGGGACAAAGGGGCATGTGGAGAGGGGAAGATGTTGGGTGGGACTCATGGAGGTAGGGGGCAGTGTTTCTCGTGGTCCCGGACCGTAGCCTCGAAAGAACATTGAAATTGCACCCCCCTGCAGAGTACCGCGTCGCAGTACATAAACAGTACAGTGACCTTCCAAAGGCAAGGGTCCAACGTGTTATGTATGGCCTGTGAGACCTGGTCAGGGATCTGCTGCCCCACAGGACTGTCTCTTGTGGTGACAGGAGCATATGCAGAGGATGTGATCAGGTGTCAATGCATGGAAGTGGTCCCATAGATGTACAGCCCAGGCTTGCCACGACTGAGTAGTGCAGCAAACCTTGGCAACACGTGCCTTGGGTTCCCCCCAACGGTGGTAAAGAGCCTCCACACCCAAGACTCATGTTGACAGCTGGTGGTGGGTACTTCCACTACCTCATCCTTCTCTTCTTCTTGATCCCCCTCCACATCACCACACCTGTACCCCTCCCCATGCCCTCCAAAAGGTGGTGGTGGTGCTGAAGAGCCAGCAGCAGCCATGGTTGCCATTTGGATCAGCACAGCAGAAAAGCAATTCCATCAAGCTGCAATTTAGAGCAGTGCTATGTCCTGGTCAGCCAAAAATAGAATGAAGAGCAGCATTGGGGTGTGACCTTTTATAGGGGTACAGGGTTGCACACTGCGGACAGTCGCGCATGCTCCGCAGACACGTCAAAAAGTTGCAAAAAGTCTCTAGATCAACCAGGGCATGGTCTAGGATATCTGCAAGGATGAAGTTTGACCTTAGAACACCTTGGATTGGTCAAAAAAGCACTTTTTGGGTATCCGGTGGACCAAAGAGTGTCCGCAGATAAGACCCGATGCTCAGCATGGGTGCGGTCACATGGTGACGTCCCGAAACGTCCGCGTATAGGAAGGCTGTCCATAGGACACCTATTGCACAGGATGCTGTGTGTGCATGTGCCTAGGTGTCCATGAGACAGGGGCAGGATCCCCAAACTAATTAAAACTATGCCACAGACTTTGCGGACAGGTGCAGTGTTTGGAGGGCACAGGGGATCAGATGCGCATGTGCCCTGGTGTCCATAGGACAGGAGAGTGATCCCCGGACTAATTAAAAGTATGCCACAACTTTAGAGACTTCGCGGACAGACGCAGTGTTTGGAGGGCACAGGGGGTTGGATGTGCATGCGCTCAGGTGTACTTAGGACAGTGGCGGGACCCCCAAACTAATTAAAACATGTCATATTTTTACAGACATCTGCGCACAGGTGCAGTGTTTGGAGGGCACAGGGGACTAGATGCGCATGTGGCCAGGTGTCTGTAGGACAGGGGCGGGACATGCAAACTAATTAAAAGCATGCCACAACTTTACGGACTTTGCAGACAGGCGCAGTGTTCACCAGGCACAGGGTACTAGATGCGCATGCCCCCAGGTGTCCGCAGGACAGGGTGTGGGTCCCTGAATCATATAAAGGTGCGTCATGATTTTGCAGACATGTCAGGACAGGCATGCTGTCCGCAGGACACCTCAATTTTGAATAAAGACAGCCCGGACAGGCGCGGTGTTCGTAGGACACCTGCATTTTGATTGCCGACAGCTCGGACAGTCGTGGTGTCCACTGACTCCTAACAGGGCTTTTTAAAAAAAGAAAACACACACACACAGCAACAGTAAGCACACAGAACATAATTAACACAAACTAAAAACATTGCATTAGGAAAGGAAAGGGGTTGCAGAATGGGAAACATATGCAGGGGAATTTGGCTTTGCACAGACTGTTCATCAGGGGAGAAAGGGATTGAGGTCTCATCATAGCGTCTTTGAATAAAGGGAATTTGTGGGGATGGTTGGCTGGGACAGGGGGAGGGGCTACAGGTACAAGTAGGGCAGTGGTACTTAATATTGTCCATCGTATGCCTTTCTATAAATGTCTTTAACTCTGCAAACTTGCTGTTCAACTGATCCATTTTTGCACACAGGCTTCTCAGTTCATTATCCCGATTTGCACTTTGGGTATACTGTTTACTATTAGAACTGCTATTGTCACTCATTTCATCATGAGGGAAATTTTCCTCAAGCCAATCCAGGGTGCTTGCCATTTCTGTGCAGAAAAAAAATGCTTTTTGCTAGGCCTGTACAGAGAACAAACTCCACAGTTACAAGAAGAAATATAGTGCACTTTCTACTTTTTTGTATGGTTAACCTCTTAGTATGTTGCACTTCCTTCTGACAGTTCCTTCTCACTGTGTATGCAAAGCAGCACTGAGGTAATATTGTTGGATGCACAGGTTATTTTTGTGCTTGGTGCATTCCATTATGTAGCACAACCTTCATCATTTTACTGCTGCTTTTATAAGTACAGAGTTTGAAGACTTACTTTATTTGTCCTTGTAGTATACATATGTGCTGCCCTTTAAACAACTTCTGTTTGTTTGCTGCACGCTACAACAATGTAAGACAACCCCTGAGGTTTTGGGCAGTGTGGATGCTGGCCGATGTCCGCGGACAGTCGCACAGTCCGTGGACTCTGCGGCTATCATGTTGGGCCAGGGGGTCAGTATGTTGTATGGTCCATGTACACAAATTAAGGGTATCCTGTTAAAAACCTGTGAAATTCACTTAAAGGGACATTATGGTTAATACAAAAGAGAAAAGATCAAGAAAACTGGTCCCCTAGAATCCGTATTCCCAGACAGTTTACTAAAATCAGGCACTGTTGAGATCATGGTGCCAGCACTAATCCCAGTCAAATCTCCATGCCAGGAAAAATGCCCAGAAAAACCCACCAACCACGCTGAGAGTAATTCAGCCCATTCTACCTCAATATTCCGTGTCCCCCAAGGCGGGGCTAGGCCTAATTTAGCTCAATTTGAGCATATCGATCCCTTGCAATGGTCTGCTCTCATGGCCAGTATAGCCAAAGAGTTACTCCTATGTAAGGATCCCTTTGACCTTGGTCTTCGGCTGATGCCCTAAATGATTGGGTGGCGGACTTGCGACCGCCTAAAGTAAATACTACTTCACAGACAGACAGGCTGTCCAGTCCTATCGTCCTACCACAGATATTGAAGGTCTTGGAAACAAGATGTCAGGGGTGATCGGGAGACTTATCATCTATTAAAGAATGTACTCATCTAAACAACATTGTATTGGAGCTTTTTTGTTAATACAGGAACTTAATCATACATAAACATAGGCAATGGCTGTAGCATGCACCATAGAAGTACAATACTTATAATCTTCTCATTTTGGCTAGTAAAATAATGAATGCCACCTTATCAGAGTTTTGTGTAATGTTACACATCTAATAAATAGCTAACAATTGAAGACTTACTACAGACGTTTGGTAGTAAAAACAGTACATATGAAGGCCACAAAGCATACAAATCAGAGGCACATACAGGGAAACTAAAGTAAGGAAGAAAGAAACAGCAACATCAGAACATGTTAATAAAATAAAGGTTTATATTCATGTATACAAATCAATTGTCTGATTCAGGCCTGCTTTTTGCCCCATGTATGTGCACCATAAGCTGAGACCAAACCCTAAGGAAAGTACTTTATGAATATATGAATATGACAAGGTTAATGTCTACATTTATAACATCTTTTGAATGGTAATATTCTGACTGCCAGTGAACAAAACCTCCCAGCCTAGATATGTCAGTGAACAAAAACAAGTGGGCCACATATGTGTTGTCATTAGTGATGTCATCAGTTACATGCGTGATGTCATCTTTGATGTCCCAGGTGTTAGTCTTAGCAGTGCACAGTGGTGGCACGAGTTATGGTTGCTTAGTTTACCATAACTGGCGAATTTCTTGGGTTTTTTGATTTATTTGTAACATAATATCCCTTTAACAAAGATTTTTCACTGAATTTCATAGGTTTTTATTAGTGCAACTTAACCATAACGTCCCTTTAACATTTTTTCACTGAACATATATATATTTTTTTGTGTATGAATAATGTGAACTGTGTATTATATGTGGATTGTGTGTTGTAGCTAGATATGCTACACTTATTTTAACTATTTGTAATACGTGTGTAATAAACACTGAATGTGTTGATGAAGTATAACGTTATTGTCATATGGTTTCATGTTGTGGATAGCTGAAAAGGGTTGGAAAAACAGACTGCACAATACAATAGGTCTTTTTTGTGTTTGCATTTTTCTATTGGAAATGTCCTCATGAACTTCCTGGGTCAACCAAAATCATGGGAAGGAACAACCTTAACAATATGGACAGCACCCCTGGATAAGTTTGATCGAGCTAAACAATGGGCCTCATTACGAGGTGGGAGGTAAGGAATTACTGGCACCGGTAAGGGCACCGGTGCCGGTAATCCCTTACCTCCCTACTACGAGTTCCCTTTGCGGGTCCTTCCTTAACGCCTGGTTTTTGCAGGAGTTAAGGACGGGACCTGCAAAGGCACTCTAGAGCTAATAACGGTACCGCAATTTGCGGTACCGTTATTAGCGCCTTCCCCATTCCCATTGAGCCCTATGGGGGCTCAAATGGGAATGGGGAATGGCCCTGGTGAATGGGGAATTACCAGTCCCTCTGACCTCGGATTGGACCAGTAATTGCTCCATTCACCAGGGCGGAGTCGGAAGGGTTTTGGAGGCAGCCATGGAGCTAATAGCTCCATGGCTACCTCCAACCTCGTAATGAGGCCCAATGTGTTTGTGAGCATATGACGGGGCTGGTAGCGGTACTGCCCCCTACGTTGCACACCCAAGCGCCCCGGAATCTAAAGTCAGAGCTGTTTGCAGACTCACTTCAAGGATATATATTGCTTTGCGTGTTTCCTAAAAGAACTGAACAGGGGGACTGTGATGTCACCCAATAACTCATTAGAACACAATCGGCCTCATCACAAGTATGGCAGTAGCCCTTAAATGTGGCGGTAATGCTTTTTCTGCCACATTTAAGGGTCAGCCAAATCATGACACTGGCTGCATTTACCCCCAGCTTAGTAAATGCACCAGGAAAATGCCCATTTTCGGGCGCAATTAATTGTGCTGAAAATTCACCATTGGGTCCAATATAGTTGGGCGGAAACCCAATCGGGATACTGCCCAACTCGTGATGAGGCCCAATATGTCTTTCATGGCCAAGAATGTGATACTTCACTTGCCACCACATTACCGATGCTCTGCCATGCTACAAGTGGAATTTTACAAAGGATTTGCGCTTCAGCAAAAAGTGCCCTGATACCAATATATATTGTTTCAAGGCATTTTTGCAGATGACAATTTTTGACCATGTGCAAATGCAGTGATATTCGGCACTGCACCATGCAGCCTTTCTATATTTTACGTTTTACTACTTTTATGAGCTTTTGTTTCTGCAAATGTTTCGTAATAATCCTGTAGTGGATGCTGTATGGTGATTCCCATGTTTGTGGTCTTTCGCCATTTTTGTGTGCTTGATTCAGCATTTTAGTTTGGTGTTTAAAATACTTTTTTACCACAATAAAACAGTAATTTTTGTGCTTTTGAATTTATATTTTTTGATTTTGAGCGTGGGGCAGACATCACCATTTTGACATGCTCTTTTTCTCTTTTGTGTACCTCTAATATAATGTTACCCAGACAGTAGAGAAGAAGGTTTCTGTGACTTCTGTCATGGGACATCTGTTTTTTTTACCAATATATACAAATTGTGTTGTGAAGCCACCTTTGGTTTCCTTGTTTGGTCCCTTTCTTTGAAAATAAGCACCACCTCACAGTATAAGATAGGAACCTTGTGCTTTTGTGTCAAGTGTATTACTGTTTTTTAAGAATGACGACACTGTCATATAAATGTCTGGCCTACAGTGAAGATTATGCTCTCAAACTACTTGAATCTGTTTCTCCTTTGGGTGGATCTGCAGATAATGTGACACCATTGGATAGTGACTAGTGGAATGAACTTGTACAACGAGGAAATGGATGGTACGCACGGAATGAACGTGTACAACGAGGAAATGGATGGTACGCACAGAATTACATGGGCCGATTATGCTCGACTACCTAAAAAATCACTGCTTACCGCAAGTGTTAATAGTGAGAAATGAACCTCATCTTTTCTAAGACAAAAAAAGATTTCAAAATCAAATGGAGCTATATTGCAAACAAATGTGGCTGTGATTGGCTTATTTTGATCATAAATACTGCGAATGAGATGTGCAAACAAATAGAGGTAGACCTAAATAAAATTCAAGAAGATATAAAGAAAGAATTAGATCTGGATATATTTAAGAAAAATTAGATTTACATCTAAAGGAGATGACAGAAGTTAAGAATGATACCACACTAGAAAGAATAAAAAGGATGAAGAAAGAAATACAGGCTTTTAACCATGAAAAGGCTTTTTCATACATAATAGAAAATCACAGGTTTGGCAGTAGTTTTGGTGATCAGCGTCAGACAAGAAGGGTCAATTTTTGAGATACATCGTACAACTCCAGTGACGATGGTACAGGTGATAGGGGTAACAGTTCAGTTAATACCAAAACCATAGGGGGTGACCACAATTCAAGACGTCCGAGGGGGCAAAGTAACAGAGGGAGAAATGGGTCCAGAAGGGGACAAAAATCTTTTTTAGACCAGGGTCAACAGAGGAGCAATTGGAACATGGGACACATGCACACAAGGAGTCAACAGCAGAGGTAGTGAAACTGTCTACATACATTCTGTCAGGTGAGGAGGAATTAGCCCCCAACAAGGGGTTAATTTTGTGGTAACTAAATAACATGATCCTTTTGAATTTAGAGCAGAATTCCAGGCTTTTATACGTAAAATACATCTAAATGAATTATTCGGGGAGCAACCTGATTACATCTCGGATAATGGGAGTGGTTTTAGGAATCCTTCGACCTTCACACCCCTGTGTCATGCTTTTTCAGCAGAATCCCTAGTCTTCGAAAAAAAGGCACTGAAAGAAGTTAAGAAGTTGGAAGCTAAAGTAAGAACAAGTCATTCCAATTTCAGTAAGACCCAGATGGATCTGATGAAATAACGTCTCTAAAATCAAGAAATAATTGTATGCCAAGCAGACAAAGGTGGGGCGATTGTTATAATGACCCGAAAAGACTATATTACCGAGCGTGAGAGACTTTTATCTGATGGAAATAGCTATCTCATCTTGGATTGGGATCCTTCCCTCAAAATTAGCAAAGGTATTTAACGCAAAGTCAGAGGCTGAATTTATGATGAGAAGCAGTGGGAGACATCCTGTCTTTTTACATCTTATAAAAGATTCATAAAAACCTCGGAAACCCTCCAGGTCACCCCATTGTGTCAGGAGTAAATTTCATTTTGGAACCGCTGTCCAATTATCCGGACTGTTATTTAAGACATTTTGTCCTTGCCATGAAGAGTTACTTGAGACACACCAAGGATGCAATCAGGAGAATCGAGGGCCACCTGTTTGACACTAATAGTCATTTACTTATCTGCTTAGAAATTCAATCATTGTATACAGTATTTCCACTTTGTAAGTAGTGGAAGAGGTCTTACTGGGAAGAGAGGACAACCCTCCAGTAAACAATGCATTCATTATGTGGTGTGTGGAATATGCCCTCACAAAAAAGTTATTTCAATTCCAGGGTACCTACTGTCAACAAATAGAGGGTACTGCCATGGGGGCAGCCATGGCCCCAAACCTGAGCAAACTTACATGTCGAATTTTTCAAAAAGAAGACCATCTATGACGACAGAAACACTTTCAAGAAAAATATCACACAGTGGCTACATTACATCAATGATATTTTCATTATAAGGGAAGGCACTCTGACATTGGCTAAAGAGTTTGTTATGTGGCTAAACCTGCTGAACCACTACTTAAAATGTACAAAAGAGTTTCATGAAGAGGAAATTATTTTTCTAGATGTGACTGTGTCCATGAAGATGGCAAACTATGAGTTAAACCCTTCAAGAAATCTACTGACCGGAATGCTCTTCTGCATTTCTCTAGCCATAATGTGAATCACATTAAGGCAAATGTACCTTTTGGCCAATTTTTAAGGCTGAAAAGGAATAGTAGTAAGAAACATCATTACAAAGTCAGTCTGAATATTTTGGCAGATAATCTGGTGTCCAGAGGGTGTCCAGAATATCTGGTCAAGACCTCGGCCAAAAGGGCCTACAATAACAACCGGGAGGCACTTTTGGAGGATAAAGACAAAAGTGAAGCAAAAAAACAGGATTGGTCTTCGTCAACACTTTTTCAGACCTTTCGTACAGGATCAAATCAATAGTTATGAAGAATTGGAAAAAGGAGTTTTTCAAGAGAGAACCGTTAACAATGATAGAAGCCAGGATATTAGAAATATGGTTATGAGGAATGATATCACTGTAAAACCTCAAAGAACAGTCAAACAATCAACACTATGGGAGATGAACCCGGTAGTTGGACATTTCCCCTGTAGACAATGTATTATGTGTCAGTTTACTATGAAAACCACCGAAATTGACAGTTGCCTTAGGATCAAATGGAGCATCAAGGAACACACTAATTGCAACAGTGATAACGTGGTGTACATGATTATGTGCCCATGTGGTGTACCATACATTGGCAAAACGAACAGGAAGTGCAGGACTAGGTTGATAGAACACTGCAGTTGCATAAGGAACAACATTCTACAGGCACCTTTAGTAAAACACTACTTGGAAAAGGGCCATACCCACGATGATTTGAAGTGGGTCATTCTAGAGAGAATCATTGGTCCCAATAAAGAAGCAACCAACCAGAGACTTTTGACCTTTGAACAGAACATTATTTTTGTTACCAATCGTCACATTATAGGTCTCAACAAGGGTAATGAATGGCATAATGTATCTTTGGCACATTGAGTGCGGACCTTATAATGTGTTATGTCCATTGTACAAGAAAATAATGCTTCGGATTGTGATGCCTACTCCTGCGCATTTATTTACTACTTTTGTCTTTCTGTGAACATAGTTGAATGACCAGATGGGGAATAATTGAGCTGCTATGGTTAGACATTTTTGGGACTTAGTTTCCCTACCGTATGGACATTTTACAGATAGTGTATTGCACTGTTTTGCACCTAGGGATGTTTACCTTATCATGCTTATTTTGTTTCTTGAAAGTATATATAAATACTATAAACAGTGGAATATCAAATAGGTGGAGGTGTTGTCCTATATATTTATCCTCCCATCTCCTCCCCTCCCCACCACCCCTTTTTTATTGTGCAATGTGGATATGTCAAAGCCTGTTGGGACTGTTTTAATGGAATACAACTGTGGCCTTTGTGGCCATTCAACGTCTTTTGTACTGCTCTGTTAAATATTGTAACTGTCTAGGTGGACAGCGAACCATCAGGAGTGTTGACACTGCACACTGCTGTCTCTTTCACTTGCTTTGGCATTATGTACTCGTGAGGCATGTACATGGCAACATGAGCTCCGGTTTGCCCGCTTTGGGATAACACCATGGGGAGACTGTATGGTGTTAAGTTTAGGATACTGCACATGTTGCAGTTTTGTTTTTACAGCCTGCTATGGGTGCATGATAGATGATTGTGTGAGCGATGTTTCGCTGTATAACTTTGGTCCCTTGACACAGTAGGTTTCCTGACCTTTGTTGTTTTACTGCAATATATAGTTTTGCATGACATGCTCCATGTCTGTAGTATTAGATCAAGACTCGTGAGTGAGAGATGATTGGACTGTTGTATCCCTTTTCTATAACATGCTTTGGGAAGGGATGTTTGTACTGTTTCATTAGGACCATTGGTTTGGTTTTAGAGACACTCTGGATGACATGGCCATGTATGGCTCGAGCAAGAAGAGGACAGAAAACTTTACTGGTTTGCTGTTTTCACCTAGAAGGTGGGTCATTTTCTTTGCGACTTTTTTATATTTTGGGTTTAATAAATGTGATTTTATGATGTGTAAGATACTCAGGGTTCCTTTTTCTGTTTTCCTAGTGGGTGCTGGTGGAGGTCATCTTGAGAGACCTTTTGTAATTTTGAGTTGCCCTATTAATGAGGAGCAAATGTGCATTTTGGCACAAGAAGTGATTCATTGAGCAGTTAAGCAGGTATAGTGTTCAAACCTGATTGTTTGACGGTGCATAACAAGCACCCATTCCACATTGTTATCTACTTTTTGATACAATGTACAGATTAAGGGGGTAATTCATAGATTTCAGCGCAGAGGCAGCGCACGCGAGCAGCGCAGAGAGGGAGCGTGCGCCATCGTGCGCCAGCCGTGTGCGCTAAACAGCATTCTGGCGCACCGCATATTCATGGAATTTCCAAGCCATTTTGAGCGCTGGCACAGCGAACATCCCGCAGCACCAGTAACGCCCCCAAGAACGCCCCTTGCGCAAGGAAAAGCCATTGAAATCCCCAATGCAGCGCCAAGGGCCGCGCTAACCCTGGACCAGCTTACAGGGCCGCTACACTGTAATCGTGTGAAAATACTAACCGTAAGTACCCCCTGTGGTGTGGCCTGCCTGCCCAGGGTGGATGGTGTGTCTGTGTGTATTCTGGGGTTACGCGGGGAGTTTCACACGCGATAGGCCTTGGGCGAGCGGGGTACGTGTATTTCGGGGGAAGCGGGAAGTTCCACACGCGATAGGCCTTGGGCGAGCGGGGTACGTGTATTTTGGGGGTGCGCGGGAAGTTTCACACAAGATAGTCCTGGCGAGAGCGGGGTACATGTATTTTGGGTGTATGTTTCACACGCGATAGGCCTGGCGCGAGTGGGGTACGTGTATTTTGGGGGTATGCAGGGAGTTTCACACGCGATAGGCCTTGGGCGAGCGGGGTACGTGTATTTCGGGGGTGCACGGGAAGTTTCACATGCGATAGTCCTGGCGAAAGCGGGGTATGTGTATTTTGGGGGTGCACGGGAAGTTTCACACGCGATAGGCCTGGCGCAAGCGGGGTACGTGTATTTCAGGGGTGCACGGGAAGTTTCACATGCGATAGGCCTTGGGCGAGCGGGGTACGTGTATTTCGGGGAAAGCGGGAAGTTCCACACGCGATAGGCCTTGGGCGAGCGGGGTACGTGTATTTTGGGGGTGCGCGGGAAGTTTCACACGAGATAGTCCTGGCGAGAGCGGGGTACGTGTATTTCGGGGGTGCGCGGGAAGTTTCACATGCGATAGTCCTGGCGAGAGCGGGGTACGTGTATTTCGGGGGTGCTCGGGAAGTTTCACACGCGATAAGCCTGGCGCAAGCGGGGTACGTGTATTTCGGGGGTACGCAGGGAGTTTCACACGCGATAGGCCTTGGGCGAGCGGGGTACATGTATTTCGGGGGTGCGCGGGAAGTTTCACACGCGATAGGCCTTGGGCGAGCGGGGTACGTGTATTTTGGGGGTGCGCAGGAAGTTTCACACGCGATAGGCATTGGGCGAGCGGGGTGCGTGTATTTCGGGGATGCGCGGGAAGTTCCACACGCGATAGGCCTTGGGCGAGCGGGGTATGTGTATTTCAGGGGTGCGCTGGGAGTTTTACACACGATTTGGCATTGTGGCCCCTCCCGGGTGTGCTCTTTCCCCCCTCCCTTTGCCCTGCAGGCAGCCCACACCACAGGGGACTACCCTACACACCTCACCATGCCCTGCATGCCGCCCACATGGCACCATGCACTTGTGAGCGGACATGTGAGCCCCGACTCATGTCCCCCACCCACCATTGACGGGCACCTGCCAGCAGGCCCCGACTCATGTCCCCCACCCACCTACCCGGTTGACGGTCACCTGCCAGCAGGCCCCGACTCATGTCCCCCAAACCATTTGAGGGGGCACCTGCCAGCAGGCCTCGACTCATGTCCCCCACCCACCAACCCACCCACCATTGTCAGTCACCTGCCAGCAGGCCCCGACTCATGTCCCCTACCCATGGCGGGCACCTGCCAGCAGGCCCCGACTCATGTCCCCCAGCCACCCACCCACCATTGACGGGCACCTGCCAGCAGGCCCCGACTCATGTCCCCCACCCACCATTGACGGGCACTTGCCAGCAGGCCCCGACTCATGTCCCCCAGACGGCCACCCACCATTGACAGGCACCTGCCAGCAGGCCCCGATACGTGGCCCACCAAACACCATGTCCTAACAAAAGAGACCCATGGGCCTAATGCCTACACAAATCCCCCCTTCCCCCCAGTACAAGCTTGCAAGCATCCACTGCCCCCACTCACAAATTACCCATGCCATGAGAGCCTCAAAAGAACCACCATGGCCATGCATAAATGTACAACAGAGCCACACAGTGGCAACACATGACTGAGGCAATGCTCGTTGAGACAGGCACAAAACCAATGAGAGTACACAACACCAATAATGAAGAAATACGATTTGTATTAAAATAGGTAATGAAAATACATAAAGAAATATCAAACTTGTAAATTAAGAAATGATTGAATCCAAAAAAAATAAAAAATCCAATGTAAGAGAAAAATCCACAAGAGGAAAAAAGGGAAGTGGTCCATTTCAAATGTCCAAATAAATTACATGAGAAAATTAAAAAAAACACATGATCCATGGGATGACAAAATAACTAAAGTATGTACAAGTCTGTGAAAGTCCGAATGGTCCATGATGCCCAAACAAAATGAAACTTACCAAAAATCCTATAAAAATAACTATGTACATAAAGTGGAGCAAAGTCCATGGACTCCAAAATAAAGAAAGAACAAAGGAAACCTAACCCTAAAGAACTATGTACAAAGGCGGCAGGCAAGTCCAAAGGCTCACTTGTTGATGTCCCGGGCCAGGGCATCATCGAACTCCTCTTCAACGTCCTGGAGGCGGGCCTCTTCCCTGGCCCCGAGGTCTCGCAGGGATGCAGCCATGTCCTCCTCCAACTCCCTGCGAGTTACCTCGAGGCACTCAGCCCGCCTCAACGCCCTGCGCGTGGAGTTCTCCGCCCTGACCATAGTGAGCCGTGCCTCTTCCGCCCGCTGCCGCTCCGCGTCTGTTTGCCGGCCCAACCGCTGCCACACGGAAGACACTCCCAATCCAGGGTCCTCCTGCCCTCTGGCCGATGCCTGCCCCTGTGATGTTGATGGCCCGAGCCATCATCGCTCCCACCTTGAGCCTGCTGCTGCCGTGCATGTGCACTGCCTGTCAATGCCTGCACGTCCTCCTCCTGCTGGGGTCCAGTTGTTGGGGTGGCCACCCCTGCTGGACTTCCGACGCCCAACTGTGGCAGGGATGTGTTCTCCACCAGCCTGGCCGGTGGGTCAGGGGCAGTTCCACAGGGTTCCCAGGTGATACGTGGGCAGGAAGATAGCACGGAGGATGACTGGCGCATAGGAGGTTCAGTTGAGGAGGGGGTCGGTAGAAGGTCCAGCACACGGAGGAACCCAGCACTGGTGACCCGTCCTAGTAGGTCGACGCGGTCAATAAGGCATCCGAAATAACGTGCATTGTCCACACGGGAACCCTGCACGTCATCCCGACTGCCACGTTGACGCAACGCCACCCCAGCCAGGACAGGCTCAACATAGTCCTGGATTGCCACATCCGCAGGGAGAGGAAGGCCAGTTGTTGTGTGCGCATCCCATCCCTGAAAACCGGTCTGGACGAAGGCATCCCTGCTGGTGCCGAATGATGCAGTCACAGGATCGGGGACAGGATTACACACAGGCACCTCCGCGGCCGCCTGTGCTGCCTCCTCTCCCTGCCCCTGGACTGCACCACTAGCACCAGTGGAATCACCCCCTCCAAGCCCCGTGCGTGGGCCTTCCACGGCCTCCTCCTCAACCAAACCCCCCAACAACCTGGGTGACTCCATGTCATCTTCCTCCATAAGCCCCTGTGGGGTCTCAGCTGTCCCTTCTGCTGCCGAGGAGTTCACCTCTGACCCCCGCCTTTTGGACCTACCCTCGGCAGCTGCGGTCGCGGCTCCAGACTCCTCACTCTCCGAAGAGATGACAACCCGGGAGGGGAGCTGGGCCTTGCGTCTCCGGCTGGCGGTGGGATCCCTGCCGCTGTGCTCCACAGCACTGTCTCCACCCTCTTCATCAGTTGAGGCTGTAGACAGGGAGAGACAGAACACAGGCATCAGGGCACTGTACAATGGTCTGATACACACATGACAGTTGCACATGAGTGGCAGAGTCAAACTTCACAGATGGCATCACACTCCCCAACACACATATCATTCAAACCCACACACATGCGCAAATTAACAGGAATGTTGCAGCAGGCAGCAACATCCATACATATACAACAGCATGAGCATCCGAAGGTTAGCCTGACGTCACATGCAACACGGGGAGTGCCGAACACATGCAGACACGCCACCAGACATACATGCATCTCCACCACCTGTCACAGTGAAATCATCAGCAACTATGTCACATCTGCCAATCAGACTCCTATTTGTCTGTGTCGCATGCATCCATGGTGTATCACATTCACACACATGTCAAACACACACACGCACATGTATGCCGTGCACATACATGAAGGTGGAACCAGCATCCATGTGTCACACCACAACCATGCCACAGTACATACACAGAAATGCAAACAGGTGTGCATCCCCACATGCATCCGTGCATCGTGCATTTGAACACATACACCATTGATGTGACTCACACATGACTGGACTCACATGCGGCAGACTCATGTCCCTGCACATACACATCCATACATGGGGCTTTCAGACATATGTCCAAGCTGCACACCTCAACATGCACTGCGTCCAATCAGTACCCATGGACACTTACCGCTCAACTCCAGTCGGGTCTGCCTCTGAAGGGCCTGGAGGTGGAGCGCTGGGCATATACGTTCCAGGACCCTCATCTGGTTGTTGGTAAGGCGGACCTAGCACCCCTCTGCATGCGCTGGCTCCAAGAGGCGCCGGGCCTTGCTGAGGGTCCTGGACCTGAAGTCCTCCTAGCGCTTCTGGACATGTGATTTATCACAGACTGCCACCCCCTCCACGTTGATCGCAGCCACAATGTCCTTCCAGATCCTCTTCCGTCCTTCATTGTCGACGCGTGCTCTTCCGAAGAGGGCATCATAATGCACCAGGACTTGCTCCAGCAGGATACCAACTTCTGCGGCACTGAAGCTGGTAGCCCTCTGACTCTCTGGCTGGGGGTTGCCAGTGGTCTCTGATGGTGTTTCCCCCGAGATGGCAACCCCTGAGGCAGGTATGGGTGGGCAACTGGGTCCTGGTGCTGGGCTGTAGAACGATGGAACTTCAGTCGGGAGTCTACTGTTCCAGCAGGGGTGGTCACAGCAACTGGACCCCTGCAGATGGCTGACGTGCAGGCACCAAATCGCAGGGGACGTGGCCAGCAGGCAGGCAGGCAGCTGCAGATGGCAGGTGGGAGTGGGCTCAGGGGAGCAGGAAAATGGCCTTCTGGGCAGGAGCGTGGTCTTCCGTGTGTTGTCGCGTGGCCAGCTTGATACGGAGTGATTTGGCACGTGAAAAAACTGCACATCAGCGTGTAATTCGAGGAAAGGCCCTTAGCGCGTAAGCGCGTCTGTGGCATAATGCGCACGGGCGTTTCCCTCCACACGGGTGCATGTTGATTGTACACGTGCAAAAACTGCACGTCCGGGTGTCACTGCGTGTAATTGGAGCAAAGGCCCTTAGCGCGTGTGCGCGTAGGTGACGTCGCACGTGTGGGCTGGGTTAAAAGGTACATGTAGGATGCCATTTTCTTGTACGTGCTTTTTGTGGAGAGTGAGCGGGTGATTCTTGTACTTCTTGTCGGTTCACACGCGATTACTTCACAACGGTTCCAGTTCGTACTCCTTGTATACTCAGACAGCGTTCAATTCTTCTTTTGGCGGGGGTGTTGCCAATGCGCACAAGCACTTTTTTTTCACATTCTTTTTCCAGGAAGACGGTGAGTCGCGCACGTATTTTTCAACTGTGGTTGTGTGTCGCATACCCATTCAGAGGTCATGGTAGCCTGGGTGTACCAGGCGTACGCTTATTTTTGTGTTACTGGGTGCCACAGCGTAGTGCAGGTTCTTTATTCCATGCACGTGGGCTACCAGGGGTTGCATGCACATTAAATTTTGTTTTCGGGGTGCCTGAGCGTTGCGTGAACCGTAATCTTCCCCCAGGGGTCACAGACAGCCTTGCAAGAGCACTACGGTACGTATTACATCTAGTACCCTGCCCCTTTCACCCCAACTGCCCAGGACAATTGTTTACTGCACCTCCCATTCGCACAAGAACATCAGTGCCATGGTTGGGAGGCGAACAAGTGGTAAGGGAGGCAAAGGTGGCCGACCTCCAAGGGGTGTGCGGGGTAGGGAACGTGGCCAGGATGTGCAGGGTGGCCCAAGAGGCCAGTGTGTGGAGGACAAATCAGGGACACCTATGCCCCCCTCCCCCAATGGGTCGGGGAGATGCAGCTGACACCATCCCAGCTCAGGCCTTGTTAACCCGGCACATATTGTTGACCGAACCGGCACAGGATGACTCACAGGCCGACTTCCGTGTCACCAAGTCAATGCCACGTGTGGCGGTGAAAGTTGCTGTCACCAGGCCACGTGGATCTGAGGCAGCAAAGTCAGCTGCTGCCCCAAGTAGCCAGGGTGAGGAGGCTGCAGGGGTAGCTGCAGCTCAATCCACCCCAGCTCCGAGTCACCCAGCCGGGACAGTGTTGGTCCAAGACCATCACACCACGGTTGGTCCTGCCAACATCACCCAGCAGCCAATGCCTGCAGTGAAACCTTTGGTCATCGTGCCTTTCGCTACTTCCATTGCCCAGTCCACCGGCGCTTCAGCCCCTACCAACCAGAGCGCCGTAAGCCACTCAGGGTCCGCACCACCTCTCAAGAGGAAGAAGGGTGCTCTTGCGGTACAGGCTGGGACCCCAGACACGGCTCCCCCCTCCGGCATGCCAAGGAAGCGGAGTTTCAATGATGTGGAACTAGACGCACTTCTGGGCTACGTGTTGGCCCATGGCCGTGAAATGCTGGTGACTGCAGGGTGCAAGACTACGACTGCTCAACGTAGGGCCCACTGGCAGTGCATCGCGGACCAGATTAGTTCCCTTGGATTTGTGAGGCGCACAGCTGATGAATGCTCTAAGCGGTGGAATGACCTGAAACGCAGAGCAAAAAACAAGCTGGCTTCCAATCATGCCTCTACTCTGGTGACTGGCAGTGGGTCTCCACCAGAGGAGGAAGTACTCACAGAACATGAGTCAATCGCTGGAGGCTTCATCACAGAGGATCAGATCCAAGGCGTGAGAGACCTACCAGATCTTGAGGCAATGTCCGGTGAGTGGGCATGCATGTGTGTGCAAACCATGTGTATGTTGCTTGGGTGATGTGTTCTGATTGAGTGCCAGGTGAGGCTGCGTAGTCATAACTGCTATGGGTCACCCATGTGGTGCCTCCAAACCATCCCTGGCCTTGGGTTTGGGTTTTACAGTATCCCTTCTGACCGCAGTTAACAATTTGCACATGATTACTGCACTTGCCCTTCAACTGCCATCATGCCACAATATTGTTCATACTGTTTTCCTGTTCATTCTGCCTGATTGATGGAATCCTTTGCATGTTTAAGACACATTTTTGTGCCGTTCTGCCCCAAATGTAACATACTTCAGACATAGATTACACCCCACAATGCCCCACATTTGTTTACTTATTATGGGAATGATTTCATCAATCAGGCTGATTGAGTATTGTGCACCTACACATGCCCTGCACACAATCACTTTGGGGCCCTGTTTGAATGTTCAACATGAAAATTGTCTTCTGTCATGTCCAAGTGACCAACCATTGATGTATCCATGTGCCTGCCATCACTGCATTAGTGAACACTGGCTTTGTTGCAGCGTGTGGCACATGCGTGTTTTGTCACACTCTTTTGCATGTTCTATTTCATGATGTCCATCTCACATGGATGGGTGACAGTACTGAATTGCTACCATCTGGGTGTCCTTGTCAAATCTGTCATGGCAATGCTCCGTGCCATCTGTGTGCTGGCATGTGTCATGTATGTGGATTGTCCATGCCACTCACAGGCTAATGTGTGATGCAGGTGCTATGCAGCATGCAGCACATGTGTTGCTTTAACATCTTGGAGTCCTCAGTGTCTGCTTTTCGGATCCCCTTCCACTTCATTGCCAGTGCATGCATGCCAGAGTTATTGTCATGTGTGTCATGTGTCATTTATATATTCGATGTGTACCTCGTGATGCCTATGTGTGTGGGCTATGCTGCTCATGCCTGTCTTCATTACTTTTCTTTTATGTTTTTGCAGGTGATGAGGCATGCTGTTGAGGAGGAGGAGATGGCGCAGAGGCAGGAGTACTCACAGCCACAACCAGGCACCAGTGGAGGACGTGGGGTGGTGGTGGGTGAAAATCCATTACTTCTACAGACCATCCTGTCCACGGGTGTCTCTGGGTACACCTCCGAAGACCTCTATGGGTCAGGTGCTGAATCTGACATTGAGACAAATGTCCCGTTGCAGGTGAGTGTTTCTGGCAGGGATGCTGTTCTGTCCAACCCACCTGCACTGGGGGTAGCCCCCTCTATGGGGCATTCAGTGTTGGAAAGTCCGCCTGTGGCGGTTGCGATGCAGGGTCACACTCCACTATATTTGCTCCTGTTCCTGGGCCAGCAGATCAAAGGAGGAATGCAGTCCTGCAGCCTCAGGCAGTGCCAGCACAGAAAGGTGCACATCACCTTGCCCCAAACAGGTGTGGTGCCCGCCAACGTGGTGGCCGTGTGCCACCAGGCAATACTGTGTGGGAGAACTCCATGTATACTATTGCAGCACAACAGGGGGCATCGTGTGAGATGATGGCTCAGGCTGTGGATAGGGTGGCCACTTCCATTCTCCCCCCTGAAAGGCAGGTGGAGTTCCAGCAGCAGGCAACAGAGTCCATGTGCCGCTCACACAGGGAGGACATGTTGGCGTCCAACAGGGACCGATGGGCTGGACTTGAGACTCTGTGCACAGCCATATCTGCAGAGTCACAGGCCCACAGGGATGCCCTGAGGTTAGAACACAGGTACCTCAGAGTTACTCTGGGTGCACTTGAGGTGTCCCAGAGTACAAGGTCAGAACAGCAGCTGGAGCAGCTAACACGCACACTCTCAGCTGAGCTCCAGGCAACCCGTGAGGAGATCGGGGCATCACGCGAGGCCTTGCAGGCAGAAATGCGTGCTAACCGTGAGGTGCTGCATTGGGATCTATGTACCATCATCCTGCAGAACCATACCTTTCAGACCTGCATGCTTGCTGCCATGGATGAGCATGCCATGGCTTTGCGTGGTCTGCCTCCCATATCGCGCGCACCTTCTAATGTACCACCAGAGAGTAACGCATGTGGGTGTTGGAGTGCACCCTGTACCTCCTCCCTCCTGGGTGCCCCCCCCTGGTCGACACATGGCCATTTTTGATTTTTATTTATTTATTTTGTTTTTGATTTTTTCATATTTCATTCAGAATTGCAAATTAGAATTAGAATGTAATTTATTTATTATCTTTTTTGCTACTTCTTTTTTCTATTTATTATTGCATTTTCTTTTCATTTTTAATTTGTTTTTTTAGTTTCATTTAATTATTTTTATTTAAATTGTATTCTGATTTTTACTTTATTATTTTATTTATTTGGTTTACTTTTCATTTATTTTTTCTTTTTCTTCATTTAATTTGCATTTACTTTTTTGTTCATAACCATTTTCTTTCATATTGTGATTTCATGTTACAGTGTGTTGCTTTGTGTGGCTCCCGTAGGCATCCACTGTGTATTCCAGCTGGGCACATGCAGGCTTGTCCTGTCTTTGGGTTAGAAACAGCTTCCTCTTTCCATGGGCTCGCAAAGGGTGTGAACAAGTGACAGTAACTTACACAGAGGCATTGGGCTCCCATATGTTGTGTGGGCAGTCTGTAGTCCAAACTGTGTATACATCCCTAGTGGGGATTGGTGTTGATTTCTCCACTGCATGGTTGATTTCTATATAGTATTACATACAGGACTTTTTGCATATATACATGTAGCTTCTTCGTGTCCTAACGAGCCCGTCTCCATTGCAGATGCAGTTCATGTTGTATGCAGTACACTGCCACATTTTCCTACCAGCAACACACTGCAGTTGGAAGGGGTCGATGTGCTGACTGTGTCAGGTTGTGACACTTGCACTACTTTCATTTTTTACAGTCATACGTTGCCACTGTTGGATCCTGTACTAATGTTTTGTCTTGCTGGTATTTGTTCATGTGTGCGTTTTTTTTTTCATTAGTGAGAGGAAATTGTCTCTGGCCTGTTTCCATTTGGGACAGTGCTCTTTGTGACACTTGTGTCATGTGTTGTGCATTCATTTGGTTGCTTTCACATAGCATGCCATGCCATGGTGTGTTGGGTAGCTGAGATGGGATTAGAGAGGGGTTGGGTGACATGCCACTATTTGGTTGTAGTATTTTACAAGGGGGTAGTCCTTCATGCTGCATGAATGTGTGCCTTTTACTGACACAGCATTGGGTGTGTTAAAGTAGCTAGGGATGCACACAATGTAGCACTTCCAGGTAAACAATCTCAGGGTGGTATGGTTGTGACAGTTGACTGTCCCTTTTGTCATCATCATTAATTGTCAGCTGGTATGTCCCTGGCCTGTGTGCACTCCGCAGGGGTGGGATTTTAGGAGAAGAAATTTGCCACAAGCTGGGTACCGGCAGCCTCACCACGTGCCCTTTCACCTCCCATGAGCAGCGGCCGTGCATGTGGTTGGGGATGTGGGGGCACCACCATGTCCACCGGCATGCCCCGCCGGGTTGCAACATTGTGCAGGACACATGCTGCAACTATGATCCTGCACACTACTGGGGGCACATATAGCAGCTGCCCACCAGAGCGGTCAAGGGCGCGAAAGCGTGACTTCAGCACTCCGAATGTGCACTCCACTATGCCCCAGGTTGCAATATGGGCTATGTTGTATCTTACCTGGGGTGTGTGGTGGGGTTCCGTATTGGCGTCATCATGTAGGTGCTCAGAGGATAGGCACTGTCCCCTGGGGAGGTGATAATGGTTGTCATTAGTTGGGTTTTCCCATTTCTCAGTGTCTGACATGCATGCATGTGCAGGGGCATTTGTACTCACCAATTAGCCATGTGTCGCCATGCCTCCCAGCTTCCAGGTCCCGGTTTAGGGGTGACATTCAGAATATGAAACTATCATGGCTGGACCCCGGATAGTTCTAATATACTGATGTGATGATTCCCTTGGCATCACATACAACCTGCACGTTGATGGAATGCCAGTGTTTGCGGTTTCGATAGATATGCTCAGTGCCCCTGGGAGGACGTAGAGCCACATGGGTGCAATCAATGGCACCTAGCACTTTGGGGAAGTGTGCCACCCCGTAAAAGTCCTGGACGACGGCCTGCCTTTCTGCGGGTGTTCTGGGCATGTATATGTGCCTGCGGACTGAGGGGCGTGCAGTCAGGATCGCCAACACCTGGTGTAGGCAGCGTGACTGCGTGGCCTGTGAGAACCCCCAACTATGGCACTTGTCCACTGAAATGACCCAGTAGCCAAGAAGTGCAGTACATTGAGCACCTTTTCCAAGGGGCTCAGTGCTTGGGAGCACAGGGTGGGTGATGTGAGGTCATCCTCCCACTCCCTGACCAGTTCTAGGATTGTTAGTGGTGGAAACCTGTACCTCCCATAGACCTGGTCATCAGGCATCGCAAAAAGGCTGGTCCTAGGTAAAAAAATGTGGGGCCTGGCTATCCTCCTCCTCCTGCGGTGTCCCACGACCACTGCTGCGAGGAACAGTATATTCATTGTAGCGTATGAGCTTGTTTGTTGTTTGCACGCACTTTTATGCTGCGCGGGGCCGCTTATGCCTGCTTCCTGCTGGCGTACGTGTTTATGGATTAGCGCATCTTTTTTGGCACACGGGTTTCCCCTGTTCGATTCCATGAATATGTGGTGTTAGCGCACGTGTGGGCGTTGCGAGCATTTACCTCCGGTACTTCCCCCGTAACGCCCACATTTTCACGCGTTGTTCCCCATTCCGCGTGTTATGACCCATGTTCTGCCCCCTTTTCTTGTGTGCGCTACACGTTGTGTGCTTTCACTGTGCGCATCGCGCATGGCATTTAGTGACGTGTGCGCCCGTGTGTGCCACCCATGGATTTGGCGCACATTCCAGGGTTTATAGGCGCAGTGCATTCCATGAATTGACGAACGGCTGCATGCATGGCTTTTGCACGCGTGCGCTGCGATTTTCACCCTTGCGCTCCCCTTTTCGGCGCACCTTTATTCCATGAATTACCCTGTTAGTCTTTGTCAAAATAGTGTATATTTGGAGTTCATTTGTGTTTTGGGTTGTCTTTTCCCCTCTTTTTTTCTTGTAGTGTTTTTGTGGTTGCCAAACCAGTGGAGATCACAGTGTGCATCTGTCAATACGCAATGTGTGGGTAGGTGAGCCTCTGGAGAAGGTTCCTCCAATAAAGCATAAGAACTGAAACATGTTGGGCATTTTGGACTATAAATACAATTGGGCCATTTTGGAGGTTTTTGTGGGCCTGTGTGTTGGGTTTTGAAGACAGCTACGGTTAGGAGCTGTTTTTGTCTGTACATGCTTCATAATAATCCTGTAGTGGATAATATATGGTGATTCCCATGTTTGTGGTGTTTCCCCATTTTGTTGTGCTTGATTCAGCATTTAATTTGGTATTTAAAATATTTTTTACCACAATAAAACAGTCATTTTTGTGCTTTTAAATTTATATTTTTTGTTCTTGAGGGTTGGAAAGACATCACCATTTTGACATGCTCTTTTTCTCTTTTGTGTACATCTGATATTTTGCACTGCACCATGCAGCCTTTCTATATTTTGGAATTACGGTAGTACCAAAGGTGAATTCCCCATGACAGTGGCGGACTGACCTACAAGGGACTCTGGAGATTTCCCAGTAGACCTCTACACCAGGGGGCTCTTTTCCATGGATACCCTGCTTTCCATCCCTCTTACCTGGTTTCTTTAAAGCAAATAATTTAAAATGAAGGTTCTGGATGTATTTCCTGACTATTACGATTGTTATGTGAGTGATTTCTTCTTATGTTTAACTCATTTTTAATACTTATTTAGGGAAAATGTGCCTGCACTGCAAGTACCAATTGTCTTTAGAATTTCTGGTGGTTGGACCAACTCATCCTCCAAATAAGCCCTACAGAGAGAGGCGGGGCTTGCTCACACGGTGTAATGTGGGGCCACTTTGAACAACATTTCCATGGCCCCTTTCAATTCTCAGTCCGCTCCTTGCCCACAATAAATAGCACATCAGGCAGGCCTCTTCATCCCTTCTGCAGGGATTACAAGGCAGATTGCAAACACTTTGCTGTGAGAATCCCCTGATGTGTATCGAATTAAATAGCAAGAACTGCTTTTACCCACTTTAAATATAATATGGCGTCTGTTGTCATCTGTTCTTACCTGGGTAGCAGAGGAGCCCCACAATAGTTGTGGCCAGTACAGTAGCTCACAACAAAAGAGGGTGTGGTAAAGGGCGGGGAGGGGTGAGAGCAGAGATCTCATCCTGGACCAAGCAATCGGCAGGAGACAGGGTGGTCTTTGAAGAGCAGGATCTTCAGTTCCGTCATGAGGGGCATGAGGGAAGTCCACTCCTGCTGTGAGGTGGTCCGTTCTTCCAGAGTCCAGGTGTGTAGCTGTCAGGAGGATGCTTCCTTTCTAGCTGTGTCCTTCTTACAGGTTGTTTCCAGCCTGGTGATGTTGCAGCTTCTGCTGGTGCCTTGGCATTCAGAGATAGCAAACTTGTTTGACAGGTAGAAAGGTGCCCTGGTCGTTATTGTCTTGACAGTTATGCAAGCTTCAGAGGTAGCCAATGCAAACCCTTTTTAGTTTGGGCTAGTAGGTGTTGCTTGCAACACCTATGAATCAAAACTATTTCATAAGAGTACAGATAGGGATAAATGACATGTGAGGAGGAACACACAGCTTGTGGGAGTTATTTGGTTCCTAACCCAACCATTGACTGCCTTGGTCATGCTTATCCCTATGAATGTTCTCACACAGTACCTGCTCCTCCCCACCCAAAACACCTCCCTATGGGAACTCTTTTTGCTCGCTTTACTCAAGCCTTAACATCAGATTTTGCACTGGAAGTGCCTGCCAGTGTTTTTCAAATCATCTTCTGAGAATTAATGATGTAATCAGAGTTGTAAACGTAATACTGTTGCAATCAAAATGTTTAACCAGGTCTGCCTTCATACACTTGATTTATCTGCACTATGTGCGTAATTCACTGAAGTCCTTTTAAAAACAGCATTGGCAAAGCCAACAGTTTTACCTTGTGTATAAGTATACATAATTTGACAGAAATGCGACTAGATGCCAAGGTACTTGTAATTTTTTGCAGCTGCTGCCATCAATGGCCAGTTAATAGCAATACAGCAGGGATTGGCACGACCATGGGCAGGGAATGGGTCGGCAAGTAACCAAACAACACCTACAATCTATGTCTCCCTTCTCATATGACAGTTCTCCCTATCTGTACTACAATGCAATAGTTTTGCTTATAGGTGTCGCAAGCAACATCTAATAGCCCAAACTAAAATCTCAGAACAATGTTTGTTTGTTTATTCACTTTTATTGCGCACCAGACCTGTAAGTGACAGGCGCAGCAGTAAGAAAATGCAAAGCTTACATAGTTAGAAGAAATACAATATATACAATAAAAGCTTACATAGTATCCATGGTTATAAAATATACAATGCTTTTCATTAAAGAATCCATAACTAATTAACTCAATATATTAATTTGGAAAAGCGGGCAGCGTCCAGTGACATCATTCCAATGAAAGAATATAGGGTGTTTGTTACTAGTCTAATCTTAGATTAGGTGCCTTTGTTTGAAGCAACCTGCATCTGGAAAGAGAAGAAAACCAGATGGTCAGAATGCCCATCTGGGAAGTCCAGTGAAGGCAGAGAGGGCCTTCTACTGCTGGTTAACTGGTAATGACTTTACAGACTGGGGCGGCCGATCCCTCTCTTAGTCATGGTAGGAACCGCAATGCAACTCTGATATATCTGCGGAGCTTGCCTGAATCCCATATAATGCAAATAAGCCACCTTGATAAAGAATATGCTTTTATCACAAAGGAGTCTATGTGGCTGATTGCCTAATGTCATGAGAGGACGGGTTAAGCAGTGGTTTCAGAGTCTGTGTGATCAAACTATAAGCAAACAATAAGACTTGCTCACTATATATTTGAAGTGTAATTGGCGCTGTTGTCAATTAAAAGTTGAATGAATATATTGCTGGGTGAACACACATGTAATGGCACAGGTTTTAAATGTAATGGAAATGATTTTGCATTGGACGCCTTGCATTGGAAATTCTTTGTTGGTATGCTTGTCTATGGTTTGGTTTAATAAACTTAAGCTTTGACTAAAGTAAAGTAACTGACATACTTTAAAAGCAGCACCCTAGTAAAGAAAAAGCACCCGGAGAACTTCAGCATCAATATGATCAGCTTTTCTCACACCATACATTGTAAATAAAGGACACAGAGCAGTGTCCCTGATTACTGCTCATGTTACCCTGTTAATTTTCTTAACACAACGTAGTTTTGTGTTTCAAGTTGAATCCCTATCACAGACATATTTTAAATGTAAAACTCTATGGTCATTCATATTTTTCCACAATTCTCTTACATTGTATGTAAGTGGCCTGGAAAGCACATTGGTGCTATTTCTCTCCCTTCCCTTTCTCATAAGGAATGTATTGACATAATAAGGGAAATTTACTCATTGATTGATTTGTTTATATAGTGAACAAGAGATGTATTTAAAATATCCACAGAAATTAGTTTGCAATACACAGACTGGATTCAAAGCATACTATCTAGGACCATGCTGCGTGACCCAAAACACATTTTTGCAGAGTCTCATGGTGTATTGTATGCATCAGGCGGTGCTGCCTTAGTCCACGCCTGTCACTCTTTGGGCCACGCCCAAGATTTAGACCATGCGGGAGCCACCCTCATTTTACCACCCCACTTAAAGCACTGCCTAGAGCACCCCACTGATAGGAGCCACAGCTCCTCAGTTTAGCAATGATTCACCCCAGCGCCCTGAATATGCTGCAGCAATATGCTCACACGGTGACATGATAAGATGTTCTCTGCCATAGGGTGGACCCAGTCTTTTTTTTGAGAATATCACCTCTCTGGCTCTTCTTGTGCAGTGTAGCACTGTGTTAATCTGAGTTATTTCTCGTCTGTGTCCTGCAAAGCAGATGAAGAAGGAACGTGAAAGTGCATCTGCTTTGCAATATTGCCCCACATGTGGAGTTCCTAGTAGCTCTCGGGCCGCCAGCTGAATCCTGGTGAAACATCCTGTGAAACGTACCTAAATGTGCACCGGAATTATATTTCCTTGATGTGAACTACTGATAAATCGAGTGCAGAAGGAACGGTCAAAATCCGCCGTGAGACGCCAGAGATAAAGGCAGAGAAGCGAGGTTCCCGGAGCGTGCGCAGCTATGAAGAAAATGGCCACCAGAGCAGTGCTGTGACTGAGAGATGCCGGCCATTGCTAAAATGAACAGAACTACGGACCCGGCACACTGGAACGAGCTGTAAGCTCTGGTGTGAAAGAGGACAAGACGTGGGCGAGTATCCTGCATATCGAAGGGGACAGAAGGAGAGCACCGCCACCCCGCCACCCCTGGTGAGCGAGACAGCGGGAGGTGCCACTCGATGTGGGCTGAAAACTGGTGTACAGCAGGTGAGGGACCGGCGAACAACGGCCACCTGCGGTGCCCGCCCTCGAACCACCGACCGCAAACTGGTGACTGGACGTGCATCCCCTGAGGTGGACAGGGCTGCTGGGTGACGGAGGGACTCACCTCCTGCAACTGGACAACGTGGGAGAGTGGTGAGGGAGCATCACTGCTTACTTCAGTACCATGCAACCCCACGATCTCCCACTGGAACGGCTGGGGTAACTGAGTCGTGACCTGACCTGACAGAGATGAGAGCAGTTCCATCGAGGCCGTCTCCAACGGCCCGCTGCGTTCATGGGGACTGGCCCGTATCACCAACCGCACACTGCCCAAGTCAGGTGAACAACGCATTACCAGGAACAGGTGCTGCAGCTCTCTGTTGACCCCCGAAAGACAAACTGAGTTAAGGGCTATAACAACGTGTGGCAATGCATGGACACATTTGAAACCCCCCTCACTCCCCGGAGCGGAGACAAGTATAGATTACACCGGTAAAAGATATCGCCTCGGGGCGCTCAGATCGCCTTCAGCACCGGAGCCACGGTAGGGGACCAATGCACAGCTGCGGTAAGCCCAACAACCCCTTCCCTACTGCATATATATGGAGAGAGCCTGGCGCTCAAACCGGAACTGTCCTGCCTACATGGATGTGAAGAGCGGACTCTGTGGAGGACAGCGGCTGATTACTCCCCCAGTAACAGCGAGGCTAACACAGCACGCCTTGCAGCCCATTCCCTGGCCCACCATGTCTGATACGCCTGATACCATCCATGGCGGCAACACAATAGAAGTTTGCAGATACCCTGCAACTACGAAAAGCAACGCATAAATAGGAAGGCAGGCCTAGCGCATGGGAGGCCATAAGATCCGGTCATGCTAACGGAATAGCGGGCCTCCTGCTGAAAATCTTCCCCCGCAACCCGGGTGTGCAGTGGGGAAACCCGGGACCCCGGTGCCGGTAATCCCTTTGCGCCCTATTCCGAGGTCCCTTTGCGGCCCCGTCCTTAACGCCTCGTCTGACCAGGCGTTATGGACGGGACCCGCAAAGGGACTTCAGAGCTAATAACAGTACCGCAAATTGTGGTACCGTTATTAGCACCCTCCCCATTCAGCCCTATGGGGGCTCAAATGGGAATGGGGATTGACATTTTCAATGGGGACTTACCGGTCCCGCAAAGGTCGGACTGGACCGGTAAGTCCCCAATGAACGAGGGCGGACACGGTACCGGTATTGGTGCTAGTCATGGCGCTAATAGCGCCATGACTAGCACCAACCTTGGAATGAGGCCCTCAGACTGTAACGCCCCTCAGATGCCGCTGGTGACTCACACTATCATACGTACTCGCTCCATCCACTGCACTGACCCGCACCAGTGTGAACCTTCTTGTTGCGACAATCAATAGTGCAATAAGAGGACAGAAAATATTGTGAGCAGCACCAAGAAGTACCTCCCTGTGAACAATAGTAAGGATGTGTTGCCAAACCCCTGTCTAAACCCGGCAAACAACACTGATACAGGGGGGTAGAGCTTGACTCTGGATAAGCTACCCACACTGAGAATCCAGAGCAACTAAGGTTATAACTCTATAGTTTATCAAATTGTCTGAAGCACGCCACGCCTGACAAGACACGAGGAGAACAGTGGGACGTGGTTACCAAGCAGGCGGAAACCAGCTGACACCGTTACCACAATTGTCGGGGCGACTCAAAAGAGAATGAAACCAGCTGAAAGCAGCTGAAGGCCACCCCCCCACCGAGGCCCTAGTCAACTCTCGATCTGGCCCTGCCGAAGTCCAACCTGCGCCTGCAATAGGCAACCATGAGGGAGCGGTGATGCTTATTAGGCTGCCCACGACACGTTGAGGGAGGTGGAAATACCAAAGAGGCCGGGGATTGAAATCTCTGACTGCCAGAACCCAGCTGGGAAAGCACAACGCCCACTGGCAGGACCACAAAGCGCACAGCCGACTAGATACAGATGAAACTCCTTGGAATCCCTGACCGACCTCAAGCAGACTGTACAAACCTCAATCCTAGACACAAAAAGTGCGGGCCACGTGAAGATAGGTAGGCGTCTCGTCATGGGAAAAAACAAGACCAAGAAAGTTAGCACCCAAAGTAAAATAGAGCACTATACAACAACTGTGTCGACTCCCCCGGTCGAACAAACAGAGTCAGGCGACACGGAGAACACGAAAGACAACTTTTCCTTGAGAGATGTAACGAACGCTATTGCTAATTTGCGAGCCTCTATGGAGAAGAAAATGGATGGGATAAGCACAGACGTTTCCTACTAGGTCATGATCTGCAGAAATTGACCTCTCGAACTGCAGAAGCCGAAAACCGAATATCTAAAACTGAGGAAGGGCTCCCCACTGCAGGCCCGCAACTGACTGGAGTGATGAGGCGCCTTAAAACACTTGAAGATCGAGTGGAGGAAGGAGAGGGTAGATCGAGATGCAATACCAACCGCATTCTTGGGCTGTCCGAAAAGACAGAAGGGCCGAGCATGGAATTATTCCTCGAACAATGGCTGACAGACCTGTTTGCTCCCTCGGCCTTCTCTAAATTTTTCTCCATAGAGCTAGCCCATCGGATGCCAACTGGGTACCCCCCGCCTAGAGCCCCACCACGTACAGTGATTGCCAAGCTGTTGCATCATAGGGACCGAGACGCCTTGCTACAGATGGCTCGAACCAAAGGATCCATTACGTTCAACGGTCTCGGATTGCGTTTTTCCCAGACTATGCCAGAGAGGTGCAAAGAGCAAGACAATCCTTCGATCAACTTAAGAGACGCCTTCAAGCCCTCGATGTGAAATGTGGCATATTGTTCCCTGCACAGCTCAAAAGGTATCTTTTTTTTTTTTTACTTTTCTTTATTGGCAAGAAGTAGTAGCTGGCACATGAAAGGTTACAACAACAGCACACATTACATATTTAAATCGTAAATGGTAAAGGACCGGTTTAACATGAGGCCACACATAGTCATGACAGAGGTTAACAATAATAAAGGCATTTATGGTATAGTATGCTCAGTCCCCGGATCTGGAGATGGGGGAGAAGATAGAAGCTCCAGGTCCACCTTACAGTTCAAGTAGCTACAAAACTCTGTCCATATATTTTTAGGCCGAGCATTACTAGGCAACATATTAATGTAGTCTTCTTCACAAGATTGTGTCCAGGTGAGGGCTTTCAGCCACATTTCTAGGGAGGTGGGGGATCTGCGCTTCCAACATTGCAGGATGCATTTCTTGGCATTACTCGCCGCCACATTCAAAAACTTAGCCTCCCGTTTCGCCTCAGGCCCCTCCCACAGTCCAAACAGTAAAGATAGGGGGTCAGGGCGGACAGGAAAGCCCACTATCTCGGAGAGGGTCTCGAGCACTGCATCCCAGAACGGGGCCAATGCCCCACAGGACCAGAACATGTGAGTGTGGTCTGCATCGTTGGATCTGCATCTCTGACAGGGGTGAGACTGATCCCGGGCAAACTTCCCAATCGCATAGGGAGTGTAGTACAGGCGATTGAGTAGCTTGTATTGAACACATCTAACCCTGGAATTAAGAGAAACCTTGGGTGTATGCATGCACATTTTGGTCCATTTATCATCCGTGATGTTTAATCCTAGATCACGGCTCCAGGCGTCTCGGACAGTGTGGGGGGTTTCTACAGCACGCGCCATTAACATTTTGTATAGGGAGGACACGATGCTCTTACCCCCAGCAGAATTGGTAATGTAGCAGACCTCGGGGGACTCAGGGGGTTCATCAGGGTATGAGGGCCACATGTCTTGGACCGCCGCCCTAAGTCGAAAGTATTGTAGCAGTTCCAGTGAGGACTTGGAGTGCCCTGGTTTCCACGTGTCTGGGGTAATGAATTTCCCATCGGGGAACAGGTCGGAGAATGCTCTGTATCCCAGGTCCAACCAGTGTCGCATGAGGAGCTTATCTTGTGTGGGGGTGAGGCCAGGGAACGACCAGAGGGGAATCCATTTGTAGTAAGGGGGGGAACCAGAGCCGGACTTCAGAATCTGCCGCCACGCCCGAATAGTGGAAGCCACTGGGTCGGCGGGGGCCTCTGAGCGATACGAGTGAAAAAGGATCAATGACATGACGTTCACGTCCTTGGTCGCCAGGATTTCAAGCTTCACATGCGGGGGGGATCCTGATGGTGGTACCAATATGTAGCATGCTGAGCTTGAGCGGCTATCCAATACTGGGCGAGATCAGGTGCGCTAAAGCCACCTCTCTCATAAGGTAGGGTCATATGTTGCCACTTTCTGCGCAGGGCCCCAGAATGCCACAGAAAACAGGCACACCCGGCATGCAGGTCTGTGAAATACTGCTTCCCGGGCCAGAGTGGGACGTTAGCGAATATGTATAAGAGCTTCAGGACAATAATCATTTTTATGAGGAACAGTCTCCCTGATAGTGAGATTGGGAGGTTCCGCCACCTTTCCATCTTGGCGTCAGCATATTGCGCGGCAGCCCCGTAGTTATCGGACAGTGAAGAGGATCTTGAGAGGGAGACCTGGACCCCTAGGTATTTGATGCCCTCGGGTGCCCATTTGAGAGGAAATTCGCATGTAGGTTGGGGAGTTGCGGGCGTGAGGAGGAAGATTTCCGATTTAGTGTAGTTTATGGTAAAGCCCGAGAATGTACCAATCTTGATAATTTCGCGCATGATCGGGTCAAGGTGGGTTGAGGGGTCTCTGATGTATAAAAGCACATCATCAGCATACAGTGATATAATTTCGGGGGTATCCCGTAGGCGAATCCCTTTACGCACGTGGTTGTTTTGGACGCTATCCGCCATGGGCTCGATGGCCATCGCGAATAACAAGGGAGAAAATGGGCACCCCTGCCGCGTCCCTCTGTGAAGAGAAAAAGGGGCCGACAGGTGGGAGTTAACCAGGACTCTGGCCACTGGATCAGTGTACAGCAGTTTAATGCAGGCCATCATGTATGGGCCGATCCCCATCTTCTCGAGCACCGCCCAAAGGTATTGCCACGAGACCATGTCGAACTCCTTTTGGGCGTCCAGCGTCACCGCCACAGCATTAGCTTGAGGGTCAATTCTAGAGAGAACGTTGAACAGTCGCCGAATGTTTAGTGCCGTGGAACGGGCAGGGAGGAAACCACTCTGGTCTGGGTGAATCAGGAATTTCATGATGGGGAGGAACCTATTTGCTATAATTTTGGCGAAGATTTTGGTGTCAGTGTTGATGAGGGACAGAGGTCTGTAGGAGCCACATTCATCCAAGGGCTTACCCGGTTTGGGGAGCACAGTGATGACAGCCTCGCGGAGGGACCGGGGGAGGGTAGAAAGACGCAGCGACTCCTCCCAGACCTCGTGGAGACGTGGAGCAAGGAGGGCGACATGTTCCTGATAGAACTCGGCGGTTAGGCCGTCAAGGCCGGGGGCTTTACCCTTAGGGAGGGCCGAAATGACAGCGGTGATCTCATCCAGGGTGAAGGGTGCATCTAGTTGTTCTTTGGTGGCTACAGATATAAGGGACATCGGGATACGGTCCAGGAGATCGTCCAGGTCCTGCGGGCTGTGCTCTGGTTGTTGGGCGTAAAGGGTCGCATAAAAATCTGCAAAGGTCTCAAGAATGGGCTGGTCAGACCAATGTCGCACTCTGCCATTGTCGATGATATTATCAATCCGAGCTCTACCCCCCTCGGCCCGGGCCAAGCGGGCTAAGGTACGGCCCGGCCTCTCTCCTTCACCATATTTCCGAGCCACAACAGGTCGGGCAAGGTATCTTATCTCGCTGAGGGCAAAGGACTCAAACGCATCCAGTTCGGTTCGTATCCGTGCGAGCTTGGGTGGTGAGTGGTTGGTAGCATATTCGCGCTCCAGTTCCTTGAGTCTGGACTCAGAGCGGCACAGAGAATTTCTAATGTCCTTCAGGACCCCAGCCTCCCTAGAGATACACATGCCCCTGATGAAAACCTTAAAGGCCTCCCATCTCACCCCATCAGTAGTATCGTGGCGCTTGTTGTTATCAAAGAACGAGGAAATGTCTGCGAGGATGTCAGCCTTAAAGAGAATGTCATGGAGTGCATCTGACTTAAACCGCCAATTAGAGTGCTGGGGGAGGGCCGAGTGTAGGGCGATGTCCAGTGTGAGCGGGGAGTGATCGGACAATGTGCGCGGGAGAATCTGTGTGGTAAGCGTTTTGCCCATGAGCCCGGCAGAGAGAAGGAAAAGATCAATCCTGGAGTGGCTGTCATGGACAGAAGAGTAAAACGTGAACTCTTTCGACAATGGATGGAGTACTCTCCAGGGATCCACCAGTCCAGCAGTGAGCATGTGTGTGCGGAGGCGACGAGCGGCTCTGGACAGAGTTCTAGGTGCAACACCGGATCTGTCCAAATCGGTGTCCAGGATAAGATTCATGCCCCCCCCTCAGATAATCGGAACCCCAACATATCCAAGGAGGATGTCAAGGATGTGGTCAAAAAATTCAGGTGCATCGATGCATGGGGCATATGTGTTGACCAGGAGGCATTCAGTATTGTCGAGGAAACAGTGGAGGATGACGTATCTACCCTGGTCATCAATGTGGCTGGAGCGAAGGGAGAATTCCACGGACTTGTGGATCAAGGTGAGGACACCCCTGGACTGAGAGGAGAACACTGTATAATATTTGTTGGAGCCCCATGCGGGGGCGAAAGAGGACGAGAGATGAGCAGGAGCGTGGGTTTCCTGCAAGAGGAGTATTTTGACCCCGTGCCTCTGGACATATGCGGTGATCCTGCGTGCCTTCGTGAAGTTGCCGAGCCCTCTGATATTCCAAGACATTAGCCTAATAGCCATTCAGTAGCCCTTTAGGGGGGATCCCAGTAGCGTGTGAGAGAGTGTGTCAACCAAATGCCGGCCATCGATACAGTGGCCCGATGCCTCGTACCAGAAGCTACTACTGCCTTGCCATTTTTGCCATAATACCCCAAAACTGCCCCTGCCCCCTCCCACACTGCCCCCCCAAACGGGGCGGTGCCCAAGAGCCCACCCGAAATTCCAAGGCACTTGTGCCAAACCCAACGGGGCAAGGCCGGCCCTCGCACCCAACAGGGGTGTAACCAGTGAACATAATAAGCCAAACTCGGCGTTGCAAATGCAGCGGGGGTAGCTGCTGCCGTGAGCCCAATTGGGCGGTTGATCGGGGGACTACACACAATAACGTGCAGCGGAACCCATGTTAAGTTATAGAGGGAACACCATGGTGTAGTACAGTAAGCAGAGGGTATTGAAATAGAAGAACCCAGACAAAGTGCTGTATCAGGTATATCGCACCCTAGTGACCCACTTCGCGTTACATGAGGCTTTCAAACAAGTTACGACAAACAATGGACGCACAAAAGAAAGGATGCATGAAATTACAAGGAAGTTGCGAGTAGCAAGCTTGGCAACGACACCGTGAATGATTCAGGTAATAAGTGCAGGGCAGGCCGAGTCAACCCTCATCAACAGGATCGTCCACCGGACCAGGGACAGGAATATGGGACTCAATAAATTTGACCGCCTCCTCAGGGACCGTAAAAAAGTACAGTTTATTACGGTGGGTGAGCTTCAGCCTAGCAGGGAACAACATGGCGTATTCCACTTTCCTTTCTCTGAGCAATGTTTTCACACCATTAAATTGCCTGCGTTCCATTTGGACATTGACTGAGAAGTCGGGAAAGATGCAAATAGTCTGAGAGTCAAATTTTAGTTCCCCTTTTTCGCGGGCTAGACGTAGGATGTGGTCTCTATCCCTGAAGCTGAGAACCTTGGCTATAATTGGTCTGGGGAAGTCACCAGGCCTGGGGCGCGGGGCCAGCGAACGGTGGGCACGCTCAATGGTGAAGAACGGTGAGAGTTGTGGATCCCCCAGGAGGTCTCTCAGAAGAGTCTCAACTGCGAGCTCCATCCTGCCTTTGAGGGCCGACTCCGGAACCCCCACGATGCGGATATTGTTCCTGCGGGATCTGGGCTCTAGGTCATCACACTTCCCCTTGACCTGCTTCATGTCGCGCACCAGTTCGGAGACCGTGCCCTGGAGCACGTGTACCTCATCCTGGTGGTTCCAATCCTGGTCTCGGCCTCGACAAGCCTAGCGCCGTGTTGGTCCAGTGTAGTACGTAGTGAGGCGACGTTTGCATTTATGTCATCTAATTTTTCATGAAATGACGCAAAGTTTTTGGCCATGGATTCCATGAGTGTCGTGAGGTCCGGCTGAGGAGAACCTGAGGATACATCTGGGTCGTCCTGATGGAGGACCGCCCCCCCTGATCCTGTTTGGCAAGTGATTTAGCAAACTTGTCCATCGCTCCAGCCTTGTTAGCCCCACGAGCCTTGCCGGACATATTTGGAGGCACACCTGGAACAGCAGGGCAGGTAATGCAGTAGGTTAGTAGTGAGGCCCGGGGGTTCAGCGAGGGTCTCCGGGTCCTGGTCAGCACCGAGACGGTTATTGCATGGGGCCTGGGGCGAAGAGCACTACAAGCAGGTATATTCAAGGGCTCCGGGCCCACCGTGAGGGGCAGGCAAGTGCCTCAAGCAGCCGTGTCCTGGGAGGATATGTGACAGGCGACGCACACCTCCAAGTTAGAGCCAGCAGTGAAGAGCAGCACAGTCAGGGGGCATCAAGCGACCCCAGGGCAAGGGTAAGTATTTGCACAGTGTGGGGAGAGGAGGGTGGTGAAGCGCCCAGAGTCGCACCAGTGCGGGACCCGCGGTCATGTTGAAGCTGGCGAGAGGCGCCACAAGGCCAGGAGGGGCACTAGTGCAGTAGTGGTGGGGGGCGCAATCCAGGGTCACAATTGAGGGCCTCCGATGGTTAGGAGTGCAATCCAGGGGTATCTCAGAGGTGCCCAGGCGGTGGACCAAGCCAAGCCAAAATGAGTGGCTGCCCACAGGAGAGGAGCAGCGGTGTCCTGAACCACAGGGGGGCCGCCCAGACAAGTCAGCGTAGATGCTGGCCCGCAGTCCCTAGACACGTGGACATCTGCTAAAGTTCACTGAGCTCGTGGACCTGCCATATGTAGAGAGTGATTCTCCCAGGGGCACAGTGCATGGCAGTCCCAGGCCCCAAACCCCTCACCTGCAGGCACAATGTCCAGGTCTCCATCGTCGCAAGGGTCTCAGTCGCCGGAGCGTGGAGTCCACCGGCAGGCTTCAATTGTCCAGTGTTGCAGCTTCAGCCTGGGGGGGTAGGTGGGGGGAAGGGCACAGATGCGCCTCCAGGAATGGAGGACCCCGAGGAGCCCCCAAGGGGGCCGGCGATCCAATATGAAGGTCCCCTGGCGGTCTGGTGGGAGACAGCAGTGCGGGGGGGCGCTCCAGCAGCCCCTGCGGTGTGGCGTGCGGGGATCTGGGGGTCACAGGAGGCGGCACTGTCCCCACCGCGGGACCCCTCCAGGGGTGGGCCCACGGGCCAGCAGCAGCGAGCGGCGCACCTGGCCGCAAGGAGAGCGGGGGCGAGGAGGCGGGAGGCGGTGCAGTCCCCACACCACCACCCCCTCCAGGGGTGGCCGAGGAGTACGGCCGCTCAGACCAGCAGCAGCGAGCGACGCACCAGGCCACAAGGAGAGTGGCGGCGAGGAGGGGGCGCGCCGAGGAGCGGCCGCGCAGCAGAGGGGGCAGAGCGGAGCTCGGACTCGGCGCCCGGATGCCAGCCCACACCGCCACCGGGTGGAAGAGGCAGAGCATCGAAGAGTAGCAGTCGTCGGGCCGGCAGGGCTCAGGGGGCAGGGCCCGCAGCGGTCGCACACAGCCCAACAGGCCGGAGTTGTCAGGCGCGCAGTCCAAGGGAGAAGGGGTCTCCCACAGCCCTGGAGCACCGATTTTCGCCCGGACACGGGTCTATTCACAGGGCAGGCAATATGTAGCACAATGCGCTTGTTCCCAGCGCTGGATGTTGCAGGTATCCGCTGATTCTGACGGATAGTTAGCCGTCGGGTCGCGGAGCTGGAAAGCTAGGCAGCCATCTTGCCGGCTGCTCAACAGCGCCCCCCCAAAAGGTATCTTAAAGGCACAACCGTGCACTTTACAGATCCTAAGGTCGCATGAAGGTGGGTGGAACATCACCTGGAAGGGGACTGGAGACTGCACACAGGAAGAATAAGGGCGATAGGCCAGCGGCCCGACCCGATGGCCCACCATCAGTACATCCACCGCAGATCCCGGAACGGGAGGCGAAGCCACTCATGGACAACGACTGAATGCACGGAAGGAACATCACGATGATCCAGGGCCATTACCCGGTTCATAACTAGTCGACCGATATAACTTGGTACAACTTGCTATTGAAATGCAGTGTCGACCCCACCTCCTCAATTGGCGCTGAGCAGCCCAAACTGTGAGGACCCCCCCCACATCAAGACGCGCCGAGAGTGGTTTGTGGTTTGTTTGTTTGATAGCTGATTGTACTCTCCTTTCTTCAGCTGTCATTTGTTGTTCGTGCGACAGATGCTTCAGGTTGGGTGGTGTATGGGGAGGGGGTAGTGGAATGTACTTGCTCTAGTTATTCACGGATCCAACAACCATTTCACACGTACCCTTTTGAAAGTGCAACACACCACAAGACTGTCAGGTCGCTATTTACCCAGGAGATACAGCACAGTGTCTACCAGCATCCACCCCACTCACAATGGCCTCACCTTGAAATTATGTCAAAACCCTAAGATTTTTGACATGGAATGTTAATGGTATAGGCAGCGGAATCAAAAGACGACTAGTCACGCAGTTTCTAAATAGACACTCTCCAGATGTAGTACTCCTTAACGAAACCCACCTGGAAGGCACAACCTGTAACTTATTTAAACGCACCAACTACTGCACAGCGATACACACAGGTTTTACCATGGGCTCGAGGGGGGTGCTCATACTACTACACAAACGGCTTCCTTTCACACTTTCCAACGTGATACAGGACACGGGGGTAGATTTGTATATATTAAAGGAATGATATGGAACCAAACCACTGCCGTACTAGCAATCTATTCACCGCCCTCACTAATGGCTGCGTTGATAAATGACATTACACCCGAACTCACCAAGGACACGTCAGACACTCTGATCCTGGGGGGGGGGACTTCAACAAAGTCATGGATGTGGGGATGGACCGTACACATCTAAGAGGGAGAAACCCTAGAAGTCATACCAAACTTGCTACCTTGACCTCCGCACTAGGACTGAAGGATGTCTGGCGAGACCAACAACCTAGTGCGCGTGAATGCTCATACCACTCTGGGGTCCATGCCTCACTCTCGAGATTGGACTACTTCTTTCTCCCAGCGACAGACGTACACAAAGCAACTGCAGCAACGTTGCTCCCACATGGCATTTCAGACCACTCCCCCCTCCTGATGGAATTGTCGACAGAAAGATCACTCCTCCCCTCATCGTGGTGCCTCAATAGCTATTATTTAGGATTTCCAGAACATGTTCAAAAAGCTACAAATATGTATTTTGAACTGAATACTGGGTCGGTAGATAATCCCGGGGTGCTGTGGGAGGCATACAAGCCGGTACTCGGGGGAGAGATCCTCTCCTGGACTACAGCGCACAAGAAAGCACATCAAAAAACACTGAGAGAGGCTGAAATAAAGGTAAGGCAAGCAGAAGAAGCACATGTTGCACTTGGCCAACCCCGAAACACATTAATCACTAATGTTAGCCCAGAAACGCTTACAGAACATAGCCCTAGACTGTGCCAAACAGGCACACAGAGCGATGCTTACCAGACTATACGAAACAGGCGATAAAGCGGGCAAAATGCTGGCATGGCTAGAACGTAAAGATGAGGGACATACCAAATCAGAGGAATCAAGACAGATAACGCAGACCTACTGCTAACCGATCAGGATATAGCAGAGGGTTTTGCAACCTATTATGCTGAACTGTATGAAACTCCTAGTAATCCCATTGACACTTCAGTGCTAGATGCGATTAACCTCCCCTCCCTAAATGTCAATCAAAAAACCCTTGTAGAAAAAGATATCACAGAAGAGGATCTAATATTAGCTATGTCACAGCTCCAATCAGGGAAAACCCCAGGACCGAATGGCTTCCCCATTGAGATATGGAAGAGGGTAGGGGTGAGTGAAATATCCCCACACCTGCTACACATGTATCTACATTCGAAGGAACAAGGCCCCCTGCCTGCATATCTAAGGAACTCCACTATAATTGTAATACCCAAAGCAGGTAAACCCCCAGATAAAGGTAGTTCATACAGACCAATTTCCCTCATAAACAGCTAAACCAAGCTCATGGCTAAAAAATAGCCAACCGACTACAGGGAGTCATAACGTCACTGATACATCCGGACCCATGTGGCTTGATGTCGCGAAGGTCCATGCGCATGAATATTCATAGACTACACTTGGCACTTGAAAGAGCACCTGTGCTCCAAGATTGCCTAGCGCTGCTGGCAATAGACTTCGAAAAGGCTTTCGATTCAGTGTATTGGGAGGCATTATGGGAAATAATGCGACAAATGGGTTTTGGCGAACAATATATGGGCTCGGTAGAACTCCTTTAAAATTCCCTGAGGCGGAAGTTAGGGTAAATGGATGGCCTTCAAGAGTTTTCAAACTGGGGAAGGGAACGAGACAGGGCTGTCCCCTATCTGCGATGCTTTTTGCACTGGCAATAGAGCCCCTGGCCGGACTATTGAGAGATACACAAACATGGAGTGGTTTCCGATGGACAGAAGATTGGGAAGACAAGGTTTCCCTGTATGCAGATGACCTGCTAATATACTTAAAAGACCCAGCCAACTCTTTCCCTATAGTAACACGCCTGTTAGAGAGATATAGGTCTTTGAGCGGTCTAAAGGTAAAATGGTCAAAGTCCATACTATTACTATTCACGATTAAAGGCATGGGGGATGTCGTCCCGGATGACTGCCCATGTCGCGTTGAAACGGGATACTTCCGATTTATAGGCATACAGATCACAGTAGACCTGAATGAATATGTGGTTAGAAACCTATATCCAATTGTAGAGAAATGTATGGAGGATGTATGCCATTGGGTCTCATTGCCATTGACCCTACTAGGAAGAGCAGCGCTGTTCAAAATGATGGCCCTGCCTCGTTTTTTATACATTCTACAGAACGCCCCACTTCACATCCCAACGAGTGTGTTCCACAAAATTGAAAGCATACTCAGAAAGCTCCTGTGGGGAGGTGGACGTCCACATATAGCGCTTCGTACGATTCAACGGTCCATCTGGGATGGGGTTATCGGGCTGCCAAACCTGCAAACCTGCTACTGGGCAAGTCAGATGGCAGTAGTTCATGATATGCTACATGGCGATACAGCACTACCGCACATTAGAGCAGTGATCGCTGTCAGACAGAGATTGCCCCTGATGGCATATATCTACCAGACAATAAGCGTTCCACCCCCTCGCAATATGTTGACCCATATGACATTAATCTGGGAGGAGACTCACAAACATATTGGTTGGGACAAAAAAATCACTCCAGTACAAACATTATGGAGAAACATAAATCTCTCTGAGGTAGGTAAACTCCTGGGATGGCCGAGCTGGGTGTCAATGGAGATAACAAAAGTTGTTGATGTAATTGCAGAAGGTAAACTTGTGCACTTTGAAAACCCAGTTACCCAATTCAAACTCCTGGTTACTGAACGGTACCGAAACACACAACTACAACACGCATTACAAAATCATCTCCCGGCCCTGTCTGACATGCCTGAATGTACTCACATAGCGAGGAACATAGTTCTCGACCGCATTGACACTAAAGTCACTTCTGTTATGTACAACGCTATAACCTCCTTTGCTACGCCTGAGTTATTAAGCTTGAAATCTAAATGGCAAAAATAAGTTGGCACTATCCTGCCAGAAGACTGGGTCACGATCCTGATGTACCCCCGCCAAACGGCCCTATCAGCTAGACCTAGGCTCATTAAGTTAAAGGTTTTACACAAAGTATACTACCCAAGAGTAGCACTCTATCTATGGGGCAGAATTGCAGACCCAAACTGCCTGCGCTGTCAACGATAGGAAGGTACCTTCTTTCATATACTATGGGATTGCCCCCAAATCCAACAGGACTGGCAGCAATGCTGCGATGAACTTTCAAGAGTCTCAGGCCATACCATTCCCAGAGACCCAAAATTGCTGTTATTGGGAGTTGAAGATGAAGCGGCAATGACTCACTACGAAAAACTGTTGTTGTTTGACTTGCTGGGATCGACAGGCTCGCCTGCTCTCACTGAAGGGAGAGGCCACGCCCAGAGCCCCCCTCACTTACTCTGCAATTAGTTTGCTTTCAGCAAAGGACTCATTACAAGTTTGGAGGTAGAAGAAATGACAGGTTGTATTTTAAATTGTCCTCACAAGACTCAGAAAGATAGGACTAGGTCCTATATCAACAGTTATACATTTATCTGGATTCCATCAAATGATTCAAAAATATAAATTTTAATATAATTTCATTACAATTGAGATTTACAAATTGTCTTAAATACATGATTAAACCCTCTAAAAAGATACATGTGTATCGTTATAACAATGACAAAAATCACAAACATTCAATTCTAAAAATAACATAGAGATGTTTCCGTTTTAAATCTCTATGTCAATCTCTGCTGTGTAGTTATTTTCAAATCAGACTTACGATTATCATGAATCGTTGTATTTTTCTATTCTACTATTCTAATTCTATTCAAATATTAGAATTAGAATATCCCTTCTGTGGAGTTTTCAATTCGCTTATGCAATTTAATTAATTTAAACTGACAAAAAACTTGATATGTTTCAGTCCTCTTTGTTGATCTTGGGACTTTCTTGAGTAGTGGTCAAAATGAGGTATTTTGAGTGGGCTTCAGACAGATTTGGGGTCTTCTGGCCCTCTCTTTTGAATAGTAGTAACGGTTGATAAAGAAACATTAAAAAAGAATCAGTTCATGTTCTTAGGACACGACAAAATGTGTCAAAGAAGGAAACAGGATCCGGTTGGTTACCTGATCTTCTTGGTGTGGGGGCTTCCATGGCTAGCAGGCGAAAAATGTCCACATATGTTGGACGTCTTTTCTTGAGAGGAAAGTAGTTCTTCCTACAAGTTCTGCAAACAAATTCATGTTTTATTTGCAAGAAAGTCTATTACAGCCTTCAATCTATAGAAACACAATGCATTCTGGTAGTGGTAATTCCGTTGGGGATAAAGCCCCGTTGTATTTTAAAAAAAGTAGGGAATCAAGTCTTATGTGGTATGTAATATTTCATTAAAAATCCCTATTCTTAGAGGTCATGGAGAGACTCTAAAAGCTTTTCAAATGAGCATGAAAGGGTAACATGCTGTCAGCTTACCATTGAGTTGGATTTGTGTGTTCCGCTGTTCGTTTCTCCTTGCGCGGTAAGCCGCAGGTGTTCTAATGATCTCTGGCTTCTTAAGTAGAAATTTCTACAGGTGGTTGCTAATGTAAAAAACAAAGCCGAGGGGAACATCTAGTTTATATCCAGGGGAAATCTAGTTCTTCGTTAAGAACTACTAAAGGAGAAAAGACAATCATCACCTAATTTATCACAATGAGGACCGTGTGTCTAGCGATATGCTCTTAAGTACTTATTGCTGGTGTAGTACGCGGAGTGAAATGGCGCGTGTGTGGTGGTTTACCTGTTTCTTAGTCTTATATTTGTCCCGTTGGTGCCGCAATCGGATGAATTGGTATCCCTGTTAGGCAGCGACGTCCTAGGGCTGGAATTCGCATCTACTAGGAGGTCCTGCTCCACACGTACTAATGCACAATAGGATCCGGGCGCCTGTCTCGGCCGCCATTTTGGGGGGTCTAGATAAGGCTCTTAGGTGGTCCTTTTTTAGTGTTAATGAAATTAAAGGTCTATAGTCCTTATTCATTAGACCTTATGGGCATAGAGATACTTAGATCATGCCTTCAAATTGACGAAAAGGCATCAACAGATGTTTATAAAGGATGTATTTAAACTAGGACAGTCAGATTTTGACCCAATCTATAGATTCGTTAAGTCCTATCTTGTCGCTTTTTGTTATAAAAATGAGTCTCTGTTCCTTTTCAAGCAAAATTCTGCTTTTGGTGTTATGATCTCTCCCTTGTACCATTAATAATACGGTCCAGCTGGAATCTTCATTACCGTGTTGAGCTTCCATAAAGTGTTTCACTAAAGGTGCATTAATGACTTTATTTTTCAAACAACTTTTGTGTTCTAGCATCCTTATTTTAACCTTACGATTTGTTTTTCCTATGTAATGTTTTTTACACGGGCATGTAATCATGTATACTACATATTCAGAATTACAGTTTGTCATTAATCTTTGTTACCATGGGGTAGATAGCCCTATGTCTATTTCTTTAGTTTTATGTGTTAATTTACACATAGCGCAATTAGTACAGGGGTAGTGTCCAATTATAGGTTTCAATCCCCAAGTTTCTGTCAAACTCTTGGTTTTTGTCGGTTTTTCTTTGAGTTTATTGCTACTTACTCTGTTTCCAATAGTCTTGGATTTTTTTATAAGATAATAGAGGTGCTGGGATCCCTATGTCGCTCTTTTCAAAGATTTTCCATTGCGTTTTGACTATTTGGCTGATTGTAAGTCTCAAGTTGGAAAATGTGTTTACACAGACTAGACGATCTTGTTGGGATTGTTTGCTTTTGGCTTCTAGGAGGGCCTCCCTATTATTGTTAGCCGCTCTTTTAGCTAACTTTTTAATCAGTTTTTTAGGATATCCTCTCTGTTTTAATTTGCCCGTCAAGTTTTTTGCTTCTATTTCGAAGTCTTGATTTTGGCTGCTATTTCTCTTGAGTCTTAAAAATTGGCCATACGGGAGGTTATCTCTCAAATGTTTAACATGATGGCTTGAGTAGTGTAGCAATGAGTTTTTCTCTGTTTTTTTATGATAGGGTTTGACCAACAGGCGCCCGTTGTCAGGAAAGATGGTAAGATCTAGGAAGTCAATGGAGGTATTTTGAATGTTAATGGTGAATTGTAGATGTGGATTACAATTGTTTAGCCAAATCAGGAATTCCTTTGCTTTTTCAACTGTGCCAGCCCAAATTAGCAGCACGTCATCAATATACCTTGCCCATGATAAAATATGAGCTTCAAAAGGATTAGTTGTGTATAGGTACTTTTTCTCAAAAAATTCTACAAATAGATTTGCTAAGCCATCGCTGTCCCTTCTATTTGTTGGAAATAGGTGCGTTGAAACTCGAAATAATTTCGAGTGAGTGCTACTTCTATGCACCACATAATGAACGAGCTGGGTACTGGGTCGTTATCTAATCTATTTAATAAGATTTCGCTGATTGTTTCAAGGGTGGCTTGTTGAGGAATATTTGTATATAGGGAGACTATATCTAGACCTATAAGGAGTGTCTTTGTGGGGTCATACGGTAGATTCTCATATTTATTGATCACGTCTTTGGTGTCTTTTAGATAAGATTTCATTTTCTCTACATAACCTTTTAGGTAGTGATCAGCATACTTAGATAAAGGTTCTAAAATGGAGCTAATCCCTGAGACTATAGGTCTACCCGGTGGTTTATTCAGCGTTTTATGAATTTTGGGTAGACAATAGAATTTAGGTGTCGCTGGTTCCATTTTATTCAGAAAAGCACATTCTTGTTTGCTAATCCACCCCCTTTCACAAGCTTTAGTCGTTTTGATTTCAATGAGGTTTTCCAGTTCTTTCATGGGGTCTGTATTTAGTTTCTTATAGTAGTTTTCATTCTTTAGTTGTCTAGAACATTCTTCCATATAGTCTTTCTTGTTCAACAACACTATAGCTCCACCCTTATCTGCTCTTTTGATAACGATATTTTCATTGGCAGCTAGTGATTCAATCGCTGTTCTTGCATTTTTAGTCAGGTTTTGATACACTGGGATATTTTGTTGTTCCAACTTGGCTACTTCAGCAAGTTCTCTTTTTTAAAAAATTATAGATTCTGGCGAGTACGTGTAAGAAGGTGGACAAAAAGTCGATGGATTTCTAAGTCCTGAGTGGTTAATGGTGTTGGGTTCTCTACTTGTTTCGTTCTGTATAGCGAAAAATTCTTTGAGTCTTATTTTCCGCATAAATTTCAAGAAATCTGTGCGAAACAAGAAAGGGTCATGTTTGTTAGAAATAACGAATCCCAGACCTTTTTCTAGAACTTGTTTTTCTGCACTTGTAGGTACATACGTGGAGAGATTTACTAGAATTGATTGCCGCTCCTCAGGTATCTCTGATCCCCGTTCCATTGGCCCCGATTGGGCCCTTTGTATAAAAAAGGCTGTGTCCTTTGATTCCTGTTTCCTCTTTTGTGTCTGTAATTAGGATTTCCTCTTCCACGGTTAGGTGGATTTGGGCCTGGGTTGGTGTTATCTGAATCACTACTCGAGTTACTTGAGCTATAAGATGTGGCTCTAAATCTCACTCGTCTATTTAGTCGTGGTGGTCCTTGTATTTGGGCCATGTGTGTTTTATAGCCTTCTTTTGTGTAGGGATATGCTTTTTCGTATGAGTATTTACTCAGATCCTTTTTTAGTCTTTGAATTCTTTCTAATGTGTTCGTTTGTTTGAAGTCTTTCATTTCTTTCTCTATCTCTTGTAGTCTCTTTTTAACTACGTCTAAGGCAATCAGTTTTTTAATGTCATCTTCAAGTTTTTTTAGGTCGATCTCTATTTTGCTAGATGTTTCTTTGGCTGTATCTATTATTAGTATCAGCCAATCTCTCCCACAACGGTTAGCTATGTAGCTCCATTGTAGAATGAATTTAGCATTGTCGAGGAACAGGCGTGGTTCATTAAGAACCGTTAAACCTTGCGGTAGGGCTTTGTTCTTAAGGTATTCCAACATTATGGCACCATGAAATTCTGTCCTTATCAATCTTTTACGTAGTTGGATTATTTCATCCCACTCATCAGTTTTATCTGGGTTATCACCGAGTTCACTGTTGTTGATGATAGAGATGGCATTCATAAGAGCCATTGCGTAGTTGTCACTATATCCTAGCGTTCTGTCTTCCGACATTCTGGCTGAGGGGTGTGCATGAGTGTAGAGCTGGGGAGGAGTAGAAGAGGCGAGTATGAGTAGGTAGAAAGAGATGAGTAATTAGAAAATGTGACTATTCACTACCTGAATGCTTCGTTCTTAAGGGATGAAGGCTGTATCCTCCACTTATCAAATCTCTGTGACAGATCGCCACTATAAAATTAGGAAAACATTGGAGAGAGCCCAAAATCCACAAATGTGGAGTCCTATCTTGTTTTTGGGACTAAAGACTTCACAAGACTCAGAAAGATAGGACTAGGTACTATATCAACAGTTATACATTTCTCTGGATTCCATCAAATGATTTAAACATATAAATTTTAATATAATTTCATTACAATTGAGATTTACAAATTGTATTAAATACATGATTAAACCCTCTAAAAAGATACATGTGTATCGTTATAACAATGACAAAAATCACAAACTTTCAATTCTAAAAATAACATAGAGATGGTTCCGTTTTAAATCTCTATGTCAATCTCTGCTGTGTAGTTATTTTCAAATCAGACTTACGATTATCATGAATCGTTGTATTTTTCTATTCTACTATTCTAATTCTATTCAAATATTAGAATTAGAATATCCCTTCTGTGGAGTTTTCAATTCGCTTATGCAATTTAATTAATTTAAACTGACAAAAAACTCGACATGTTTCAGTCCTCCTTGTTGATCTTGGGACTTTCTTCAGGAGTTGTCAAAATGAGGTATTTTGAGTGGGCTTCAGACAGATTTGGGGTCTTCTAGCCCTGTCTTTTGAATAGTAGTAACTGTTGATAAAGAAACATTAAAAAAGAATCAGTTCATGTTCTTAGGACACGACAAAATGTGTCAAAGAAGGAAACAGGATCCGGTTGGTTACCTGATCTTCTTGGTGTGGGGGCTTCCTTGGCTAGCAGGTGAAAAATGTCCACATATGTTGGACGTCTTTTCTTGAGAGGAAAGTAGTTCTTCCTACAAGTTCTGCAAACAAATTAATGTTTTATTTGCAAGAAAGTCTATTACAGACTTCAATCTATAGAAACACAATGCATTCTGGTAGTGGTAATTCTGTTGGGGATAAAGCCCTGTTGTATTTTTAAAAAAGTAGGGAATCAAGTCTTACGTGGTATGTAATATTTCGTAAAGAAATCCCTATTCTTAGAGGTCATGGAGAGACTCTAAAAGCTTTTCAAATGAGCATGGTGACATGAAAAGGGTAACATGCTGTCAGCTTACCATTGAGTTGGATTTGTGTGTTCCGCTGTTCGTTTCTCCTTGCGCGGTAAGCCGCAGGTGTTCTAATGATCTCTGGCTTCTTAAGTAGAAATTTCTACAGATGGTTGCTAATGTAAAAAACAAAGCCGAGGGAAACATCTAGTTTATATCCAGGGGAAATCTAGTTCTTCGTTAAGAACTACTAAAAGGAGAAAAGACAATCATCACCTAATTTATCACAATGAGGACTGTGTGTCTAGCGCTATGCTCTTAACTACTTATTGCTGGTGTAGTACGCGGAGTGAAATGGCGTGTGTGTGGTGGTTTACCTGTTTCTTAGTCTTATATTCGTCCCGTTGGTGCCGCAATCGGATGAATTGGTATCCCTGTTAGGTAGCGACGTCCTAGGGCTGGAATTCGCATCTACTAGGAGGTCCTGCTCCACACGTACTAATGCACAATAGGATCCGGGCGCCAGTCTCGGCCGCCATTTTCGGGGGTCTAGATAAGGCTCTTAGGTGGTCCTTTTTTAGTGTTAATGAAATTAAAGGTCTATAGTCCTTATTCATTAGACCTTATGGGCATAGAGATACTTAGATCATGCCTTCAAATTGACGAAAAGGCATCAACAGATGTTTATAAAGGATGTATTTAAACTAGGACAGTCAGATTTTTACCCAATCTATAGATTCGTTAAGTCCTATCTTGTCGCTTTTTGTTATAAAAATGAATCTCTGTTCCTTTTCAAGCAAAATTCTGCTTTTGGTGTTATGATCTCTCCCTTGTACCATTAATAATACGGTCCAGCTGAAATCTTCATGACCGTGTTGAGCTTCCATAAAGTGTTTCACTAAAGGTGCATTAATGACTTTATTTTTCAAACAGCTTTTGTGTTCTAGCATCCTTATTTTAACCTTACGATTTGTTTTTCCTATGTAATGTTTTTTACACGGGCATGTAATCATGTATACTACGTATTCAGAATTACCCGGTGGTTTATTCAGCGTTTTATGAATTTTGGGTAGACACGTACTCGCCAGAATCTATAATTTTTGAAAAAAGAGTACTTGCTGAAGTAGCCAAGTTGGAACAACAAAATATCCCAGTGTATCAAAACCTGACTAAAAATGAAAGAACAGCGATTGAATCACTAGCTGCCAATGAAAATATCGTTATCAAAAGAGCAGATAAGGGTGGAGCTATATTGTTGCTGAACAAGAAAGACTATATAGAAGAATGTTCTAGACAACTAAAGAATGAAAACTACTATAAGAAACTAAATACAGACCCCATGAAAGAACTGGAAAACCTCATTGAAATCAAAACGACTAAAGCTTGTGAAAGGGGGTGGATTAGCAAACAAGAATGTGCTTTTCTGAATAAAATGGAACCAGCGACACCTAAATTCTATTGTCTACCCAAAATTCATAAAACGCTGAATAAACCACCAGGTAGACCTATAGTCTCAGGGATTAACTCCATTTTAGAACCTTTATCTAAGTATGCTGATCACTACCTAAAAGGTTATGTAGAGAAAATGAAATCTTATCTAAAAGACACCAAAGACGTGATCAATAAATATGAGAATCTACCGTATGACCCCACAAAGACACGCCTTATAGGTCTAGATATAGTCTCCCTATATACAAATATTCCTCAACAAGCCACCCTTGAAACAATCAGCGAAATCTTATTAAATAGATTAGATAACGACCCAGTACCCAGCTCGTTCATTATGTGGTGCATAGAAGTAGCACTCACTCGAAATTATTTCGAGTTTCAACGCACCTATTTCCAACAAATAGAAGGGACAGCGATTGGGGCCACCATGGCCCCTAGCTTAGCAAATCTATTTGTAGAATTTTTTGAGAAAAAGTACCCATACACAACTAATCCTTTTGAAGCTCATATTTTATCATGGGCAAGGTATATTGATGACGTGCTGCTAATTTGGGCTGGCACAGTTGAAAAAGCAAAGGAATTCCTGATTTGGCTAAACAATTGTAATCCACATCTACAATTCACCATTAACATTCAAAATACCACCATTGATTTCCTAGATCTTACCATCTTTCCTGACAACGGGCGCCTGTTGGTCAAACCCTATCATAAAAAAACAGAAAAAAACTCATTGCTACACTACTCAAGCCATCATGTTAAACATTTGTAGATAACCTCCCGTATGGCCAATTTTTAAGACTCAAGAGAAATAGCAGCCAAAATCAAGACTTCGAAATAGAAGCAAAAAACTTGACGGCCAAATTAAAACAGAGAGGATATCCTAAAAAACTGATTAAAAAGTCAGCTAAAAGAGCGTCTAACAATAATAGGGAGGCCCTCCTAGAAGCCAAAAGCAAACAATCCCAACAAGATCGTCTAGTCTGTGTAAATACATTTTCCAACTTGAGCCTTAAAATCAGCCAAATAGTCAAAACGCAATGGAAAATCTTTGAAAAGAGCAACATAGGGATCCCAGCACCTCTATTTGCTTATAAAAAATCCAAGACTATTGGAAACAGAGTAAGTAGCAATAAACTCAAAGAAAAAACGACAAAAACCAAGAGTTTGACAGAAACTTGGGGATTGAAACCAATAATTGGACACTACCCCTGTACTAATTGCGCTATGTGTAAATTAACACATAAAACTAAAGAAATAGACATAGGGCTATCTACCCCATGGTAACAAAGATTAATGACAAACTGTAATTCTGAATATGTAGTATACATGATTACATGCCCGTGTAAAAAACATTACATAGGAAAAACAAATCGTAAGGTTAAAATAAGGATGCTAGAACACAAAAGTTGTTTGAAAAATAAAGTCATTAATGCACCTTTAGTGAAACACTTTATGGAAGCTCAACACGGTCATGAAGATTTGAGCTGGACCGTATTATTAATGGTACAAGGGAGAGATCATAACACCAAAAGCAGAATTTTGCTTGAAAAGGAACAGAGACTCCTTTTTATAACAAAAAGCGACAAGATAGGACTTAACGAATCTATAGATTGGGTAAAAATCTGACTGTCCTAGTTTAAATACATCCTTTATAAACATCTGTTGATGCCTTTTCGTCAATTTGAAGGCATGATCTAAGTATCTCTATGCCCATAAGGTCCAATGAATAAGGACTATAGACCTTTAATTTCATTAACACTAAAAAAGGACCACCTAAGAGCCTTATCTAGACCCCCCAAAATGGCGGCCGAGACTGGAGCCCGGATCCTCTTGTGCATTAGTACGTGTGGAGCAGGACCTCCTAGTAGATGCGAATTCCAGCCCTAGGACGTCGCTACCTAACAGGGATACCAATTCATCTGATTGCGGCACCAACGGGATGAATATAAGACTAAAAACAGGTAAACCACCACACACGCGCCATTTCACTCCGCGTACTACACCAGCAATAAGTAGTTAAGAGCATAGCACTAGACACACGGTCCTCATTGTGATAAATTAGGTGATGATTGTCTTTTCTCCTTTTAGTAGTTCTTAACGAAGAACTAGATTTCCCCTGGATATAAACTAGATGTTCCCCTCGGCTTTGTTTTTTACATTAGCAACCACCTGTAGAAATTTCTCCTTAAGAAGCCAGAGATCATTAGAACACCTGCGGCTTACCGCGCAAGGAGAAACGAACAGCGGAACACACAAATCCAACTCAATGGTAAACTGACAGCATGTTACCCTTTTCATGTCACCATGCTCATTTGAAAAGATTTTAGAATCTCTCCATGACCTCTAAGAATAGGGATTTTTTACAAAATATTACATACCACGTAAGACTTGATTCCCTACTTTTTTAAAAATACAACGGGGCTTTATCCCCAACAGAATTACCACTACCAGAATGCATTGTGTTTCTATAGATTGAAGGCTGTAATAGACTTTCTTGCAAATAAAACATTAATTTGTTTGCAGAACTTGTAGGAAGAACTACTTTCCTCTCAAGAAAAGACGTCCAACATATGTGGACATTTTTAGCCTGCTAGCCAAGGAAGCCCCCACACCAAGAAGATCAGGTAACCAACCGGATCCTGTTTCCTTCTTTGACACATTTTGTCGTGTCCTAAGAACATGAACTGATTCTTTTCTAATGGTTCTTTATCAACAGTTACTACTATTCAAAAGAGAGGGCCAGAAGACCCCAAATCTGTCTGAAGCCCACTCAAAATCCCTCATTTTGACCACTCCTGAAGAAAGTCCCAAGATCAACAAAGAGGACTGAAACATGTCGAGTTTTTTGTCAGTTTAAATTAATTAAATTGCATAAGCGAATTGAAAACTCCACAGAAGGGATATTCTAATTCTAATATTTGAATAGAATTAGAATAGTAGAATAGAAAAATACAATGATTAATGATAATCGTAAGTCTGATTTGAAAATAACTATACAGCAGAGATTGACATAGAGATTTAAAACGGAAACATCTCTATGTTATTTTTAGAATTGAATGTTTGTGATTTTTGTCATTGTTATAACGATACACATGTATCTTTTTAGAGGGTTTAATCATGTATTTAAGACAATTTGTAAATCTCAATTGTAATGAAATTATATTAAAATTTATATTTTTGAATCATTTGATGGAATCCAGATAAATGTGTAACTGTTGATATAGGACCTAGTCCTATCTTTCTGAGTCTTGTGAAGTCTTTAGTCCCAAAAACAAGATAGGACTCCACATTTGTGGATTTTGGGCTCTCTCCAATGTTTTCCTAACTGTATTTTAAATTGTGCCTGTTTTTACCAGGTGCCTTCATTATGAGTTGGGGAGAGTTCCCATCAAATGATATTGTGATAACCCTTAAAAATCAAAGATATAACCTGATTGATTTACCTCCACCAAATAGATGAAGATCAAATAACGGAGGAGTTCCCCAAAACATTAGGTCTTGCAAGAGATGCGTTGGCACATCCTTTATTTTGGTGGAAAATGTGGCACCCTTGGCATAACAAAGTGTGCATTGAAGATGGGGACATTCCACCTTTTCACACAATTCTGAAAATCCAGAAGTGGAAGGGACATTTCCTGTCATTCTGATGTGCATTAGTACTCACACAGGATATATCTGCTACAATGGCCGGAAAAGGCACACATCGCTTCTCCCATTTACAGCAGGCTGAGGGGAAAGCACAATGTGCAAGAGGGTCATTATTGACCCTGCTCTGCATTTGCTTTCCGTGAGACAGAGGCTGTGTCCACCACTTGTCGCCCTGTCCCGGGTGTATTCCCACCCCTTTTAAAGAGATGTAAATGCATTTTTATATTTTTAGAAACCCAAACATTCAGTGAAAATAAACACTACACAAAGTAATCGTTTCAAAACATGCAGTAATTAAAACAATGCATGTTTCAATGTTTTAATCGCGCTAGTGTAGGAGACGCTTCCATGGAAATACTGGGTGTGGTAGCGATATTATCACACACCATATGGTTGATCATAAAATTGCTCATGAATCATAACAAGCCGAGGTGTGTTTTATTTTCAAGATACAAGAAATATACAAAGTTTTCAAGATCGGAAGCGTGTGCACTTGTGCAATTGATAATGCTCACAAAATCAATTTGTGTGCCGTCTACTTGCATTGTGCGGGTCAGAAAGAAACTTTGGGATGTATTTTGCCCTTCCAATCTTCAAATCATCAGAAGGGGGGATAGACCCCGAACCTGTCTAATAGAAGGATTTTGCATGTTGAACACCAACGCACACCACCACTGCGATAATGTGAATTGATAAATGTGGCATGGTGTGTGACCATTTACACTGGACTGCCCCCTCTCTGTGTAACGTTGGTAACCAGCCAATCAGAACACGCAGGTCAAGTATTTAAAATGCAGCCATTGTGTTTGGAGCTGTCAATTCAGGCAGAACTAGTGCTGCGCTAGCTGCCACTGCACACACACATCCAAAACATAGTAATCCAATTGATCCCAGTGGACATTTGGGTGGAATCCCACAGCCTGATAAAATCAGCAGTCCACGTCCATCAATTCGGCGGCGGGAGGAGGGCTGGAGGGAAGTTCAGAAGGGTCATTAAGTGCCCCCCCATGCATTACTTCTTAACCAATTCTCCACCATTCAAGAGCAGCAGAAACTGTGCATCAGTGCTCTTGCTCTGCGCGAGCAGGTGAGCATTTCTGTACTGGAGCCTGCAAGGCTTGCAAATGATCCCTTGCCTGCCTCATATTTCCCTTTGCATAGTGCACTGTTTGTGTGTTCCTCAGTAAGTAAAGCCTGTACTCATATATGCACAGTGTACTGTTATCTCCTACTCCTTAAGCCCGGCCTCTTTAGGTAAAATGGGTGTCTAGCGCTTGATTGCTTGGTGTCCCAAGGCAATGCAGGTCCTAAAGAAAAACTCATAGAGTGTATTCCTGGACTCTGTGTCTAGGGAGACCAGGGCTACATCACATTGAGAGTGAATTCATAGAATCCGTGCCTAGTGAGACCAGGGCTACATCACATCGAGAGTGACTTCATGGACTCTGTGCCTAGGGAGACCAGGGCTACATCACATTGAGAGTGAATGAATGGACTCCGTCCCCAGGGAGACCAGGGCTACATATCATTGAGCATGAATTCATGGACTCTGTGCTTAGGGAGACTAGGGCTACATCACAGTGAGAGTGAACTCATGAACTCTGCACCTAGAGAGACCAGAGCTACATCACATTAAGAGTGAATTATGTGCCTAGGGAGACCAGGGATACACTACATTGAGCTGGCTAATGTAGACCACAGGAGTCTAAACGTGAATCCTCATGGTTTTATTGAGGCTTGAGTGTCTTCTTCTGGTAAAGTGTGCCCAGGTGTGTTAACCTGAACATACCCTTTCCAAGCCATCCCCAGAACCATTACCAGACTGGCAGCCAAGGGTTAAGGAATCATGCCCATGGACTCTATGGGCCTTCTATGAATCAGCTTTCCTTTCCCCAGCCCTCATGTCCTGTCCTCTTTCTGTCTCTATCTCCCTCCTATGCCTATTCCTTCTTTTCCCTCAGGAGAGAGATAGGTGGCCATGTGCACAAGGTCGTATTGTTTGTGGTGATCAGGCTTCGGGGATGAGATATTTTCTTCTGTTACAGCCAGAGTGTTGTTTATAGCTGCATGATGGAGTCTTACATTGATGCAAGCCTCTTGAATTAAAATTGCAAAAACGACTTCTGTCATTGGGCACAGGATCATAAAGGTAGTCTAATTTTCTCCCAGCCCCCATTTGAATTAAGTAGAACTTACTTTACTAGCCAGGCTCACTGTAGGGCGCTAATTTAAATATAAAAACAACATGAGAATCTGACCTGGTGGCTCTTTAGATTGCATTGAGTTGTCTCATCTGGGCGACGCCTACCACACTTCACTCCGCCTGGATGGCCACAAGAGGAGCTTTGACCTTGTAGCACTTGAACAGTTGTTCTGACTGTGCACTGCCTCGCACTTCCAGTCCCTGTTCACTAGCACTTACTATAAGCCCCTCCCGTTCACTTATCAGATCTGAATGCGCCAGGGCTGTAAAGATGTCTTACCCTCCCTTTTTTTCTTGGGGTGCTACCAAGTGACTGGTCAAGGTGGCCACCTAAAACTTAATAAATAAAAACATTCTTTTGCACTTAGGAAGTGGTCCACAGAGACCTCTGACTATGGCTGTGATGGACCTTCCAGCGAGAGGAGACTCTTTGCACACAGGGAAGGGACAAGACAGTGGCTGCTGGGGTCTGGGGATATCTGCTCAGGACGCCGCCAGTGATAAGACACATGGTTATCAGGACAATGCTTCTAATATCTATTTTGCAAGCAACGGATGATAAAATCGTATTCTGACTAATCAGTAACTACTGGGGTTTTTCTTGCCTCTACGTTGCCCTTAATGAACTGTTAGGGACCACCCACATATATGGTGCATGCACAATCATTCATAGGACAGTGTTAAACTTACTTGGAGTGGGGCTGCCTCTGAAGGTGGTCAGCAGTTCCACTACACTAAGCACATTAAGGTCTGGAAGGAGAGATGTCCTTTGTGTTCTTCTAGTGCAGCAGGAGAAAGATGGAAAGGGGCTTAGTGGAAAGAGTCAGCAGATGAGATGCCCCCCCTTCCAGAGCACCTCTCTTCCTGAGGGTTTGGCACTGGCCTCCACTGCCTCCCTGACACGGTTATATTGAGAGAGCAGACACATTACATCTGCTGGAGACCTTCTGAGACCTGGCCTCTGGAGCTGAAAGTGGCTTGCATCCAGCTAGCACCTGCAGCCTCCTAAGCCCTGGCCTGATGAAATGTGTTTGTAGTATGTTTCGACAATTAGTGTGAAGTGAATTGTATTGCATTTGTATTTATTATTTATTTTAAGAACAGGCATGTCAATTTCGATAGGAAATGACTTACAACTCTGTTATGACCCGGTCTGGGTCATAGTGATATAATCAGGATACAGTTGCAGGTATGCTTAATGGTTGTTTTATTCAGGTTCTTCAGTTACAGGTACAAATCAGGTGTCATCAAGTCCATTAGGAGATAGGAGGAAATCATGAGAGAAACCCACTGGCTCCCACCACCCAGGCTTCCTTAGATCAACTGCCTGGGTTAGAACCCATTCATCCACAAACACTCCACGCTAGCTCATGCATTCCACTAATGACATCACCACATACATACAGCATACAGAAGGTGAACCATAGAAAGGAAGGCTAATCCTAACACCTCCTTCCCTTACAAACCATGCAAAGAAAGATTAATCCTAACACCTCCTTCCCTTACAATCCCAAACAATCCAGTCTCACACCTCAAGCACACCGTGACCTAAAGCGGTCATCACACCTAACCATTGGAAGGACCTCAAGCACCAATGCCCTGCCAGTCACTCTAAAAGACCAAGAAATTAACAGCTGGACAAACAGGCGTAACTAACAATCAGGTAGCGGCACCCCACCAACTAAACAACAAAACTTCTGACCTTCAAGAAATCACGCATCACCTTCCACCCGTCGCCGCCACCAACGGGTCACCAGCCTGCCACGCTGGAGCACAGACCTGCCCCTCTGGGCTACTAACCAGCATTCCATACACAACCTGAGGAAACAAAACACCTCCCGTCCACCACTGCCACTGGTAGACCTCAGGACTGCCACACCTGAGCACAAACGGCCACCTATACGGGCTGGCACGAAGTCCGCTACACACCTACAAGGAACATGTCTAACCTACTACACCAGACCGTAGACTCATGGCAACTAAAGAGACATGCGCCTCCAATCAACCAAAACAGACTCACTTGACTCATCCTAAACCACTCAACATTCATAGCATCACTCAGAACAGAGGCAACCAGTGGAGAACCAGTCAACCATACCACCATACTTCCTCGAGGAGTTGGCCAGACACCTCGAGCCCTCATGGCTACTAAGAACAACCAGGTAACCCCACTACTAAGATGTTCTGTTGCCATGCTCCCAGAACCACCCAGAACAAAATCCAGGATGACCCCAGAAGCAACACTTCAAGTAAAAACAATAATAATCAATCACTCACCATCATGGCTCAGCACAAAACACTATCCTGACTCCTCTGAGCCACATAAACCACTACCCTGACTCCTCTGAGCCACGCAATTTACCATCATGACTCCGCAAAGCCACACAAATTACTATCATGACTCCGCAGAGCCACACCAATTGCTAACATGACTCCGCAGAGCCACTTGACCAGACTACCACTAGTCACACAATTCACCATCACAACTCCGCAGAGCCGCTTGACCAGACTACCACTAGTCACACAAATCGCTATCAAGACTCTGCAGAGCTGCTTGACCAGACTACACTAGTCACACAAATCACTATCAAGACTCCTGTGAGCCACATGACTAGACTACCACTAGTCACACAAATCACTATCAAGACTCCTCTGAGCCACTTGACTAGACTACTACTAGTCACCTACACAATGACTCCACAGAGTCACTAGAATAACCACAACCAGTCAGAGCACACACACTTCACACTGGTTACATGCATGCCATGCATCTTCAAACAGTTTTGCAACATAACCACTCAACACTTAAGAAAAGACATGTTGATACTAACAGGTGGAAATAGTGGGGTGTGGGCAGGGCCCTACCCACACTCCACATCAAAGAACATGTCCTTAAAATACTTTTGGCAAAACTAAACACATGAATATGACATTACTCATAAATTATATCTATGGTGTCTAGTTATAAGTCCATGTTGTCCATTGCAGGAAACAACGCTACAAGCTGCAAAATCCTCAAAATGGTTAAAAACTAGAGAGATCATGGAACATAGGATTAACAGACATGAATTGCAACATAACTCATTACTCACATGCTGCATACTGCAGAATTCTCAACATTGTTATGAATGTTAGTGAGATATGTCAAACTAACTCTCCATGCCTAAAACTAAACAGTTCTAATGCAACCTTTTTCTGAAAAATTCCTGGTGATATATTAAAAGTTCACGTTGCCACCTTTGCCACGAATCCTAGCTGCAAATCCTCAGAAACTGTTAAACTCATTCCACGTTAAACTACAGAGCTGTAAAACTTAAAAGGCATCCACCTCAGTCATGCACACAAGGCAACTCTAATAACATCCTTGCATTCCATAAGTAACGTTACATTGGAATTCCTGAAAGGTAAAGAAACACTTCCGATCCGAGCTAACTGCGTAGGACTGCCACTTCCGAGTACTAACTCCCAAAACCAGGAAAAACCAGGTACTGTCATAACTGCGCAAGATACTTACTAACAACCCAACAATCTACCTGGGTCACCAAGAAACCACAGTCACAACTCATGCCGCTGTCAAATCCATTCCAAAATTCAAGCAACACAGACACACCTAATCACCATTCACTCACCTCATCACACCAATAAAGAAACGCAACCAGCTGTCACTAAACAACCACCACCAGCATAACGCTACAAATGTTGGCCAGACAAATGAGCCCTTCAAAACCAAATAAACACCCCAAAGTGAACACAGCTGCAGATGAAACGTTGCCAGGCTTCTGAAATTAATCAAGAGCGGACTCAAGAACAATTCCAAAAGTCACCTAAAGTTAAAAGAAAACACTAAATGCAATGTAACTTGCATCTCCAGAATTCCAAGCAATCCCTGGACCTTAACAACTCCAGGGTCACCAAAAACATCAAAGCTTCACACAGCTTCAAGTAAACTCTGCAGAGCTAGACACCTTCAAAAACAACATAGAAGCTTCACACAGCTTCAGGCACTAGTCCCCTGCTAGATGCCTCTGGACTGCTCCGCAGAGCCACAATCCAAAACAACATAAAAGCTTCACTAGGTTTCATGTGAACTCCTCAGAGCCACCAATCATCACAAAAACACAGCTTTGCAAAGCTTATGGTACTAGTCTCCTACTAGGTACCTCTGGACCCCTCAGAGTCACTAGCCAATTAATCAAAGTTCCAACTAGCTTCTATACTAGCCTACCACTAGTAACATCACTAACCCCACAGGGCCTCAAAACACCAAACACCTCCAACTCCGCAGAGTCCCCTGACCAACCCTGGTCATGTACATCAATTAAAACATATTCCAAAAAACAATAAAAAAGATTTCAAAACCCAACACTGGTCATGCACCAACACTAAAACATTCACATACTGCTACAGCACACACACAAACACAGGATGTTCAAAATACAGACAACCCCGGCATAGAATGTTAACTGCTAAGGAGCGCTGCAGTCACTCTGGCAGTCATCATGGGTTGCACATCCATACACGCACAAACAGAACATCACGCCTACAATGCCTCAAAAATGGTTATAGTAAGCATTGCAATGACATATCAATAATCACATTATAAATTGCAGATCTCATTTCCTAAAAGTCCATGTTGCCAAAGCATGGGCAACTCTAAATGCTGAAATGACTCAAAGATTGTGGTAACCATTAATGACCAACATCACTCTTATTGTGCTTTAAGATCACAAATCTCACACCACACACACACAAGCAAAACATAGTCTTAGGATGATCAGAACATTGAAACATAGTACATCCAAGTCACATTTTCTAAAAGTCCATGTCGCCATTAAACAGGTAACCTAATATGCTAAAATGCCTCAAAACGTTATACTAAGCATAATAGGATCAACACCCTTTGATTGTCCACCTCAATCAACCTCATATGTGCCACTCACACACAACCCCTGTCACAACACAAATGTGGAAACCAACTTTAAATGAGACCTAAACGTCCATGTTGCCAACTGGGGCCAACTCTAAAACCAACCTGCAATGCCTCAAAATGGTTACATCTAAAATAAAATGCATCTCCTATTGTAAGTGCAACATCATTCTCACTAATACTTCTCATGGTAATTCACTACTAATGCACAACAGTACTCTTCAGTCACTGCTTGCCACATCGTTGCTCAATCCATTATGACATTTTACTTTTAAATGAAACTCCAAAATTTCTTCTGCAAGCATAAACTAATCATCCCCAAAAACTACTATCATACCCAAACCCAAACAGTAACCATTTTCTCATTGCATGGTCCCCACCTCAGACCAAATCAGCATAGCGTCTATTCTCATTAAAACCTTTAGCCTCCAGGTGCATAAAAGGCACAATTACGCTTACTTGGCATGGAAATTACACTTCCCCTTTTTAAATAATGCTGGCATAGTCACTCAGGAAATGGTGGCACACTTGGGCAGCCTCATGCAACCCTGCCAATGTCTCCTCATGTACCAGGGGGCCTGTTCCTGGCAGACTCCAACAGGCCATCCTTGCCCCAGGCTCCATGGGGCAGGATGCTTCTGACACCCCTGGGTGGTCGCCTGCAACAGCCCTGGGGGCTGACTAAAGCAGTACTTGGTGACTGACTCAAACAGCCCTGGGTGCTTTCCATTTCTCCAGACTCTTGGACAGCCTCTAATGACTCCTGGCCTCAAACAGGGCACTCTCCCTTCTTCCCAGGGATCTCCTCTGACAGGCTGTCCCTTCCAGCCCTGGGTGATTTCCATTTCTCCAGACTCTTGGACAGCCTCTAATGACTCCTGGCCTCAAAGAGGGCACTCTACCTTCTTCCCAGGGGTCTCCTCTGACAGGCTGTCCCTTCCAGCCCTGGGTGGACTGGCTCAAACAGCCCTGGGTGGTGGGCACAAACAGTCTATGGGGGGCAGTGAGCTCTCCCTCTCTCCTTGCATTCACTTGTCCTCTTGCTTGCACCCCCCGCAGCAGAGTCTCTTCTCCTCTCTCACATGACATCACACAGGTACCTGCATCTCCTTTTGCTTCACTTGGTGTCCACTCCAAGGTCCTCCTTCACCATACCTTGGACCATCCTCGTCGCCAATTGTTATGACCCGGTCTGGGTCATAGTGATATAATCAGGATACAGTTGCAGGTATGCTTAATGGTTGTTTTATTCAGGTTCTTCAGTTACAGGTACAAATCAGGTGTCATCAAGTCCATTAGGAGATAGGAGGAAATCATGAGAGAAACCCACTGGCTCCCACCACCCAGGCTTCCTTAGATCAACTGCCTGGGTTAGAACCCATTCATCCACAAACACTCCACGCTAGCTCATGCATTCCACTAATGACATCACCACATACATACAGCATACAGAAGGTGAACCATAGAAAGGAAGGCTAATCCTAACAAACTCACATTTGCAGATGGTAGAAGCATTCTGGGGAATGGTGCCTGTACAATTGCACAAGATGAAAGCAAGTGTTGGGCCACTTTAGGAGGGTGCTAGTATAAAGTGAAGCATAGACCAGAGACAAAACAAAAAACAGATGATTTACAAAGGTAACATTAACCTGGAAGGCCAGCACTGCACACTGAAGAGGAGTACTGTACAAATATACTCATGTACATTATTGTGCAACACTGCAGGAAGGCACAGAGTCAGGTGGGCAGGATGGGGAAGAGGCATGCACCCTCTTTCTCCAGGAGGTGATGTTTGTAAGGGAGGAATGTTTCTCAGGCCCCCCCCTTTCATTCCTATGAACAGTGCACGTTATGCTCACTCTGCGGTTGACCATGCGCCTCTGGCCAAGGTGTGGGACATCCATTGAGTGACACATAACTGTGCATGGCCTACAAGTTAGGAGACTCAATTTTGTTTAGTTACTGACTCCATTTTCTATTAGGCAGCTTGAAAACGCTGAATGCAGACCTGCACCTCTCCCCTCTCCTGGTCGGCGCACAGCCAGCCAACCCCCAACCTCCTCCCCTCTGCCGTCCCAGCAGCTGTCCTGTTCTCACGGAAGCTTAGGCGCGAAAAGTTACAAACTAAACACTGTATCTCTCGCCTTCCTTTTGCATCACTGCCCTGTGAATGAACGGAGCCGGAGCCTGGCTCTGGAAAAACATGCCTCTGCACTGGCAGACCCCGTATAAAGAAATATAGACCACAAGCCCCCTAACCCTGCACCTCTTTTGATGTAACAGTTGCATGCCCCACGACTATGTGCCACTCCAGTTCACCCCGTCACTAATCCCATGGGGCCATACATTCCCCTCTGTGCCAACAAATAGTAAACCTGCCTTCAGTAGATCTAACGAAATAATTGATGAATGTATTAGTGAAAAACTGTATTAGATAAAGGCACCTGGATCCTTGTACTCTCACATTTATTGTTCAGGATAAAAGCCTGTTGAGAGTTATAAATAATGCTAAGATACGTGTGGCCAAAAGGGCAAATGTTAGTTAGTGCAAATCATAGCAACGTGGACATCGCCTGACCCTGCGCCCCTCCCAGGTGAGCCCAGCTGACTTGCGTGCTCCACAAAGTTACCGCCTGAACCCAACCAATCAGGGAGCACCAGCCCTACAGCATCAATACAGTATTGTCCCCTTTGTCCAATGAACTCTACCAAATGTATCCCCTATAGAACACGTCACAGATGACGTGTTTGTGTAATATAATGTGTATGTCTTGTATATTCTGGCAGAGTCCTCTGCATGCCCCATTTTTACTTTATATAAAAGTATCTTTTACTTCACCCGCACTTGGTCCTGGTCTCATTCCCTACTGGGGTGTGTCCATTATTGTCTCTCATTTGGAGATTGTATTGTATTTGTGGGGAATGCCAGCTCTTGTGTTTAAGCCGAGCCAAGTGGCAGGGAGGTCCAAAGGGATGAGTAGAGCTGAGAGCTGGTGGTGGTGAGCATCAGGGAGAAAAGTGATGACCTGCATGAGTGCAATCCCAGTGAAGTGATTACAACAGAGGGCAGGTTGCAGTGGATGTCCAAGGCCAAAATAGTACACCAGTGTTTCATCAAAGGGGCAAGACATTTGCAGATTTAAAGGAGGAAAGAGAGAGAGAGAAAGAGAGAGAGAGAGAGAGAGAGAGAGAGAGAGAGAAAGAGGGAGAGAGAGTGAAGGGCATATGATTGGGTCTTAGTGTTACACCCTTGTGGAGCAAACAGATTGATCAGGGCACAAGAAGGGTTGGTGCTGCTAAAGATGGATGCTTATTTGGGTGGGGTGGTAGGGGAGAAATGGTCGAGGATAAATGAATAGGAGGCAGAGGTGGTGGACAAAAGCAGATTCGTAGAGAAAGAGATTGGGTGGCTGTGAGAGTGTCACAAATTTTAGAGATTTGAAAGGCAAACTGAGCGGAAGGGACTGCTAAGGGAGCAGATTAGCTTTGTGAAGTGGGTGGATGAAGCAGAGTGCAGTGCAGAGGAGAGAGCAGCAGTGGAAATAAGCTGGCCATTAGTGGCCAATGCTCTCCACGCTCAGTGCATGGTGGGCTTCATCGTGTAATGTCAGCACAAATGCATCGCAGAAGAAAAGGAGCATACTTTTCAGTTACCATCCGGTTCACATATTCCCATCTTCTGTGACACAATACGACATGTTATGACAGAAAAGTAAAGTTATTAACAAATCCTGTATATGAACTCCAATGTAAGACAAGTGTATCCCAACCCACCTTCTCATTTACATTAAATGCAAACAGTGCACGCTTTTGCACTTACATCTTTTCAGCTTTGCAAGGGTGGAGTACACAGCCATCATTTCCAGTATGTTTCTGGCTTCAGTGCTATGTGCTGCCACATCCCCAAGTAGCACGGGCGCTGCGCTTATTATGACACAGCTGTTCAGATGGCTCGTGATATGTCGTGTCTATATAGATTCCGCAAGAATCGACAGCATGCAGCGTGCCATAAAGTACATTTCATATATGTTGCCTTTATGAGTTTGGGCACAATGGCAATTTGATTGGGACTAGCTGGCATCATCTGTGGAGAATCAACAAGCATTTAAAAAGCCAATAAACATTGGACCTCATTACAAGGTCTCCGGTCCTGATAAAATGACGGTAAATTGTTGGTAATACCGGCACCAGCATTTCTTCAGGACTAGGGAAACACACGTCTGCCAGTCCAGGCAGTGATCTAACAGCAGGCCTGACCTCACTGGTGATGGTAATTTCGGCAATCCAATCCCATGGGAACATAGCGGCATCTCTGCCACACGTAATATCGCAGGAATACCGGGATATTGGGTGGCGGAAACAGTATGGCAGTTTTGCTGGTATCATACCAGAATTACATGCTGGCTACTGGCAAAACTGTAATGAGGGCAAGACTCTGACATGAACTGGACAGCCACACCACCACCTGGTACAACAACCTTTGCTTGGTCCTCCACCCTAAACCCCCACTAATCGCTCAGAATTCAAAGTGGGAACCATGAATGCCTATATCATTGTTGGAGGGGATGTGGAGGGAGAGGCACTTACGTGCACATGTGGCGGCTATGCCCCAAGGCCCATACATTCTGTAAGAAAGTGCTCTCCCATATTGAAGAGCTGCTCAAGGTATCGCTGCTCCTGGACCCATTGGTCATCCTTTTGGGTGATCGTGGGGTATGGATATACCCACTCGCATTGAATGCATCAAAGCTAATCGTGCATCTTTTACTCACCGCCAAGATCTCCATTGCCTTTAATTGGAAGTACCCTGAAGGCCCGCTAATATCAATGTGGTGGGGGCAACTGTGGGAGATTCTGGTTGGTGAAACAATCACAGCACTAGCAAGGGGGAAATGCATGTCCTGCGTAGCAGCTTGGCTGCCCTTTATTAATTATGTACAACACTCTTACCATGGGGTAGATAAGCCACAGCTGTACAGATATCTAGCACTGTTATAGAGTTATGGTGTATTGACGGGACACGGTCAAACAGAGTCATGGTCGGTGGGGGGCTCCGTTGGTGCTCATATGAATTAATTTTTATACTGTGCTACCTCGATGGAAATGTGTGACAACTTCTCTCACTGATTCTGAGCTGTCTGCTGCCTGTCCCTTAAACAAATTAAGTTGTTTAAAAAAAAACACATATTTATGATGGCTCTGCCAATATATGCCAGTGTCCCCACAAAGGAACATACTCCTGTTGGCTTTGTCTTAGTGCCAATATAAAAAAGCCATGCCACAATAAAAAAGCATGTCCCTTCTGGCTACACAAATGCCCCCTCCTCCATATAAGAAAACGCATCTTGCATTTGCCCTCTTACACCAGTAAAAAAAAACAAGCCCCTGTAAGAAAACATTCCATTGCAGGCTGCACAAGTAATCCACCATGTAAGAACACTCAAACTGTCTATGACCTTGACACCAGTAAAAAATGCCATGCCACAGTAAATAAGCATGCCCTCCAATCCCCTCCCCCACGTAAGAACACTCATCATGTTGGCTTTGCGCTTACTGCTTGTAAAAGTTCCAAGCCACAGTATGAGAAGATCCAGGCTGCCAGCCCCATTTGAGTAACCTCCCCCACATCAAACTCTCCTCCAGGTAATAACAATCATCAAGATGGCTTTGCTTTGCCCATAAATGCCAGTAAAACATGAAATGGCCTTGCTAAAAAAAGATTATTGTTCAAGTGACACCCAGGCTCCACCAAAGTGCGCGCGCATGCGCGCGCGCACACACTCACTTCCCACTCACACCCATGCACACCCACTGTTCATTCATTCATTTGTGATTTACAGACACTCCCTCTCACACATACATATATACATGCACTTACACAACCCCACCACATTCATGAACGCATACATTCAAAAAAGCTTTTTTTCCTTTGCCTCTTCCCCATCAGACTCGAACAGATACCACCTCGTCGGCTGCTTTCTAGGCCTCCATCACCCATGCTCCACCGCAACAGGAATCAGGAAGCAGAGCGAGTGTCCTGGTTCCTGACAAGGGACGAGGAGCCGGAGAGCAGCCCGTACTAGCTTGTACTTAAATCCTCTCTATTTTGTGGAATGTTCTTCAAAATAAATCTTTTGTCTATGATGTTTGCAAATATTCTTTGGGGACAAGTATTATTAATATTCATTAGAAATCAACAAACGTATATATTGATTTATCTCACCATATTTTACAATATTTAACTACAATCCCACCTCATATCACCCATTTTTGTTTTCTTGTTTTACCAGGAATCATGGTCCGCAAAAATAAACTTCTGGATACGAGCCGGATTTCAAACTTTTAAAGCTAAATTTACTTACTGAATAACATATCGATGCAAGATTGAAATATATACAGCTGACTAGATGCCCAATTCACATATTTCCAGCTCCATCTCATCTGTGTACATACACATAATTTATTCCTGCAATCATGTCTAGATAGATTCCTGACTTCATAGATTGGAAGATTATAAATCTTAAGTGGTGGGGAACCAGGGACAGTGACATCTGTAAATGCCCACTCAGTGCTGCTGAGTGAGTATTTTGAGATTTTGGGTGGGCTTTGCCCCCTCCTGCCGTACCGTTACTACGTCTCTGCTTATAGATGAGGCAGCAGTCTCTAGTTTAAATCCAATACAACTTTTTACTTGGAGGGGAACCTCTCTCTGTTTGTAAACGGCACTATCAAAACTTGCTCAATATGCTGTACATTCCCCAACCCAGTTATTTATAACCAGGCACAACTGTTTACTCCTTAACTCCTGTATTTTTGTTAATATGGAAGGAATCTAAGGGAGGTAGAAGCACTTATTAAATAAAAGAAGTGATATCCACTTTGTGTAAGCCTCTAAGGATCAAATACATGCCAGCGGTACTCCTTTTGTCAGGTTCAAAGTCACTTTCCACAGCATACCCTCCATTTTGCCCCAGTGGATCTTTAAGCTCTTCATTCTGTGCCATATGTTAGAGTTGGAACAATTTCCCCTTTGTAACATTGGATAACTGTTAGAATAGAAAATGTGCCAAATGTGTTTTCTACTTTTTTCTTCTGGGCAATCAAGGACAAGCATTTCATCTGTAGTTGCTTGTGCACACCCACAGAAGAAAGATACTGGTAGTAGTTATTGTCTAGATATTTCCATTGAGTGACCTGCTCTAATTGTAAGTTATTTAGGTAGCTGTTACAATTCCCAAGGGGTTTCCTTTTAGGATTGAATATCAAGTTTTTTTGTTGCGGCCGCATTTGTTTATAACTCCAGCACATTCATATATCTACAGAGAGTTGGTGAACCTCTCTAGGAATATTGGTGTTAGGTCCAGCAATATATCGTCATCGTCATATGCCAGGAAATTCACTTGCAACTGGCCCAACCTTGGGTGGAAAACTCTCTTAGTTGGTACGGCGGTCTTTAAGTCAACAATGCATAATTTAAACAATGTGGGGGCAAGTACCCAACCCTGCCTGAGACCTCTGTATGATTGGAAAGGATCTGATTAAATTCCATTGGAATTCAGATGGACTTGAGTTTCCATCTCAGAGAGTAAATACTGCAGTATGTTAATTAGTGAAACTGGGCATCCTATGTATTTCAGTTTGTTACATAACTTAGGGTCAGGGTTGGCTCTAGGTGTGGAGGCAGCCTATGCTAAGCTCCGCTCTTGTCTGAGTCAGATAAAATGATCTGCCGTTACAAGATCACAGGAGTTGTTGGGGTTTAGCCAGTACCCCAAGTTGTTAAGCAGGTAAAGGAAGTTTTCTCCTGGCTATCTTGCTTCAATAGTTGAAATAATCTTTCTAACACTGTGGTTAGTGCGATACAAGTTTCGCTTTTATTAGTGATAGTGTTGGATAGTTTTTCACATTACATTGTAACGCGTCAAATACACTTAAAGGCAAATGTGCGCCTTGTTTGTCAGCCGACACGTGTTTCGACCCGAAAGCGTCTTTATCAAGGCTATGGTCAAAGTTCGTGAGCCCCCTGTGGGGTCCTGGTTCTGGTATGGGTGCTGTCCTGTTGGCAGGCGTGGCTCCTGTTGGGCCCTGGTTATGCTGCTTGGTTCTTGGTCCGTTGCGGCTCCCATTGTTACATAACTTAACACTATTCAATCCGTCCAAGGCCTGAGTTAGGTCTAGAAAGGTCATATCGATAGCTAGGCCAGAAAGTGTGAATTTAGAGAAGTATCTAGGCCTTGCCTAAGCCAGATTCATTTTTATCCCATATCTTTCCACGCCTAATCCACATTTGAAGATTTTTTTAGAACAATTACGGACAATTCCGTATTCCGTATCTTGCCGGATAAGTGGACTGAGGCAGAAGGATAATGTGATTTGCCCAGGCGCACCCAAGTTTGGTTGTGTTGGAAGTTGGGATTGTAACCCAGAACTCCTTTTTTGAAATTCTATCTCTCGTCTTTCAACAATCTGACACATAAATGAATTTCCATAGAGGGTAAACTAGATACCAACTCCTAACCCCCACACTCTCATATAAACATATATCTGATTTGTTAGAGATATTAACATTGCTTCCCTTGTTTAATTTGGAGACAGAACGCAACATACATGTGATTCATTGCTGCTGTCTCTTTGAGACTCACACCAATGAAAACACACTCTTCCAACAATCATTGTAATGGGCCATTAATTATTTGATTTTCCTGTGGGAGAACTCTAGCTCACAAATGAAGTTGTGCTGAGAAGGCTAAGAGACAATTTAGCCGTGCCGTGTAGTCTATGTAGGCCATTTATTGAGGAATGCTGTAGTCTATTACAACATGCATGAGCAAGGCTGTTCACCTATATTTGCTCACAATTACTCAGGCATAGTGAGATACACTTTTTTGACCTCAAATATTATATCATTTTATGAAGTGTGCAGATGGCACCTCTTTCCATACCCGCTTCAGTGTTTCACTTCACTCCGCCTGGATGGCCACAAGAGGAGCTTTGACCTTGTAGCACTTGAACAGTTGTTCTGACTGTGCACTGCCTCGCACTTCCAGTCCCTGTTCACTAGCACTTACTATCAGCCCCTCCGGTTCACTTATCAGATCTGAATGCGCCAGGGCTGTAAAGATGTCTTACCCTCCCTTTTTTTCTTGGGGTGCTACCAAGTGACTGGTCAAGGTGGCCACCTAAAACTTAATAAATAAAAACATTCTTTTGCACTTAGGAAGTGGTCCACAGAGACCTCTGACTATGGCTGTGATGGACCTTCCTGCGAGAGGAGACTCTGTGCACACAGGCAAGAGGCAAGACAGTGGCTGCTGGGGTCTGGGGATATCTGCTCAGGACGCCGCCAGTGATGAGACACATGGTTATCAGGACAATGCTTCTAAAATCTATTTTGCAAGCAACGGATGATAAAATTGTATTCTGACTAATCAGTAACTACTGGGGTTTTTCTTGCCTCTACGTTGCCCTTAATGAACTGTTAGGGACCACCCACATATATGGTGCATGCACAATCATTCATAGGACAGTGTTACACTTACTTGGAGTGGGGCTGCCTCTGAAGGTGGTCAGCAGTTCCACTACACTAAGCACATTAAGGTCTGGAAGGAGAGATGTCCTTTGTGTTCTTCTAGTGCAGCAGGAGAAAGATGGAAAGGGGCTTAGTGGAAAGAGTCAGCAGATGAGATGCCCCCCCCCTTCCAGAGCACCTCTCTTCCTGAGGGTTTGGCACTGGCCCCCACTGCCTCCCTGACACGGTTATATTGAGAGAGCAGACACATTACATCTGCTGAAGACCTTCTGAGACCTGGCCTCTGGAGCTGAAAGTGGCTTGCATTCGGCAGGCACCTGCAGCCTCCTAAGCCCTGGCCTGATGAAATGTGTTTGTAGTATGTTTCGACAATTAGTGTGAAGTGAATTGTATTGCATTTGTATTTATTATTTATTTTAAGAACAGGCATGTCAATTTCGATAGGAAATGACTTACAACTCACATTTGCAGATGGTAGAAGCATTCTGGGGAATGGTGCCTGTAAAATAGCACAAGATGAAAGCAAGTGTTGGGCCACTTTAGGAGGGTGCTAGTATAAAGTGAAGCATAGACCAGAGACAAAACAAAAAACAGATGATTTACAAAGGTAACATTAACCTGGAAGGCCAGCACTGCACACTGAAGAGGAGTACTGTACAAATATACTCATGTACATTATTGTGCAACACTGCAGGAAGGCACAGAGTCAGGTGGGCAGGATGGGGAAGAGGCATGCACCCTCTTTCTCCAGGAGGTGATGTTTGTAAGGGAGGAATGTTTCTCAGGCCCCCCCCTTTCATTCCTATGAACAGTGCACGTTATGCTCACTCTGCGGTTGACCATGCGCCTCTGGCCAAGGTGTGGGACATCCATTGAGTGACACATAACTGTGCATGGCCTACAAGTTAGGAGACTCAATTTTGTTTAGTTACTGACTCCATTTTCTATTAGTCCGCTTGAAAACACTGAATGCAGACCTGCACCTCTCCCCTATCCTGGTCGGCGCACAGCCAGCCAACCCCCAACCTCCTCCCCTCTGCCGTCCCAGCAGCTGTACTGTTCTCACGGAAGCTTAGACGCGAAAAGTTACAAACTAAACACTGTATCTCTCGCCTTCCTTTTGCATCACTGCCCTGTGAATGAGAGGGCCGGAGCCTGGCTCTGGAAAAACATGCCTCTGCACTGGCAGACCCCGTATAAAGAAATATAGACCACAAGCCCCCTAACCCTGCACCTCTTTTGATGTAACAGTTGCATGCCCCACGACTATGTGCCACTCCAGTTCACCCCGTCACTAATCCCATGGGGCCATATATTCCCCTCTGTGCTAACAAATAGTAAACCTGCCTTCAGTAGATCTAACGAAATAATTGATGAATGTATTAGTGAAAAACTGTATTAGATAAAGGCACCTGGATCCTTGTACTCTCACATTTATTGTTCAGGATAAAAGCCTGTTGAGAGTTATAAATAATGCTAAGATACGTGTGGCCAAAAGGGCAAATGTTAGTTAGTGCAAATCATAGCAACGTGGACATCGCCTGACCCTGCGCCCCTCCCAGGTGAGCCCAGCTGACTTGCGTGCTCCACAAAGTTACCGCCTGAACCCAACCAATCAGGGAGCACCAGCCCTACAGCATCAATACAGTATTGTCCCCTTTGTCCAATGAACTCTACCAAATGTATCCCCTATAGAACACGTCACAGATGACGTGTTTGTGTAATATAATGTGTATGTCTTGTATATTCTGGCAGAGTCCTCTGCATGCCCCATTTTTACTTTATATAAAAGTATCTTTTACTTCACCCGCACTTGGTCCTGGTCTCATTCCCTACTGGGGTGTGTCCATTATTGTCTCTCATTTGGAGATTGTATTGTATTTGTGGGGAATGCCAGCTCTTGTGTTTAAGCCGAGCCAAGTGGCAGGGAGGTCCAAAGGGATGAGTAGAGCTGAGAGCTGGTGGTGGTGAGCATCAGGGAGAAAAGTGATGACCTGCATGAGTGCAATCCCAGTGAAGTGATTACAACAGAGGGCAGGTTGCAGTGGATGTCCAAGGCCAAAATAGTACACCAGGGTTTCATCAAAGGGGCAAGACATTTGCAGATTTAAAGGAGGAAAGAGAGAGAGAGAAAGAGAGAGAGAGAGAGAGAGAGAGAAAGAGGGAGAGAGAGTGAAGGGCATATGATTGGGTCTTAGTGTTACACCCTTGTGGAGCAAACAGATTGATCAGGGCACAAGAAGGGTTGGTGCTGCTAAAGATGGATGCTTATTTGGGTGGGGTGGTAGGGGAGAAATGGTCGAGGGTAAATGAATAGGAGGCAGAGGTGGTGGACAAAAGCAGATTCGTAGAGAAAGAGATTGGGTGGCTGTGAGAGTGTCACAAATTTTAGAGATTTGAAAGGCAAACTGAGCGGAAGGGACTGCTAAGGGAGCAGATTAGCTTTGTGAAGTGGGTGGATGAAGCAGAGTGCAGTGCAGAGGAGAGAGCAGCAGTGGAAATAAGCTGGCCATTAGTGGCCAATGCTCTCCACGCTCAGTGCATGGTGGGCTTCATCGTGTAATGTCAGCACAAATGCATCGCAGAAGAAAAGGAGCATACTTTTCAGTTACCATCCGGTTCACATATTCCCATCTTCTGTGACACAATACGACATGTTATGACAGAAAAGTAAAGTTATTAACAAATCCTGTATATGAACTCCAATGTAAGACAAGTGTATCCCAACCCACCTTCTCATTTACATTAAATGCAAACAGTGCACGCTTTTGCACTTACATCTTTTCAGCTTTGCAAGGGTGGAGTACACAGCCATCATTTCCAGTATGTTTCTGGCTTCAGTGCTATGTGCTGCCACATCCCCAAGTAGCACGGGCGCTGCGCTTATTATGACACAGCTGTTCAGATGGCTCGTGATATGTCGTGTCTATATAGATTCCGCAAGAATCGACAACATGCAGCGTGCCATAAAGTACATTTCATATATGTTGCCTTTATGAGTTTGGGCACAATGGCAATTTGATTGGGACTAGCTGGCATCATCTGTGGAGAATCAACAAGCATTTAAAAAGCCAATAGACATTGGACCTCATTAGAAGGTCTCCGGTCCTGATAAAATGACGGTAAATTGTTTGTAATACCGGCACCAGCATTTCTTCAGGACTAGGGAAACACACGTCTGCCAGTCCAGGCAGTGATCTAACAGCAGGCATGACCTCACTGGTGATGGTAATTTCGGCAATCCAATCCCATGGGAACATAGCGGCATCTCTGCCACACGTAATATCGCAGGAATACCGGGATATTGGGCGGCGGAAACAGTATGGCAGTTTTGCTGGTATCATACCAGAATTACATGCTGGCTACTGGCAAAACTGTAATGAGGGCAAGACTCTGACATGAACTGGACAGCCACACCACCACCTGGTACAACAACCTTTGCTTGGTCCTCCACCCTAAACCCCCACTAATCGCTCAGAATTCAAAGTGGGAACCATGAATGCCTATATCATTGTTGGAGGGGATGTGGAGGGAGAGGCACTTACGTGCACATGTGGCGGCTATGCCCCAAGGCCCATACATTCTGTAAGAAAGTGCTCTCCCATATTGAAGAGCTGCTCAAGGTATCGCTGCTCCTGGACCCATTGGTCATCCTTTTGGGTGATCGTGGGGTATGGATATACCCACTCGCATTGAATGCATCAAAGCTAATCGTGCATCTTTTACTCACCGCCAAGATCTCCATTGCCTTTAATTGGAAGTACCCTGAAGGCCCGCTAATATCAATGTGGTGGGGGCAACTGTGGGAGATTCTGGCTGGTGAAACAATCACAGCACTAGCAAGGGGGAAATGCATGTCCTGCGTAGCAGCTTGGCTGCCCTTTATTAATTATGTACAACACTCTTACCATGGGGTAGATAAGCCACAGCTGTACAGATATCTAGCACTGTTATAGAGTTATGGTGTATTGACGGGACACGGTCAAACAGAGTCATGGTCGGTGGGGGGCTCCGTTGGTGCTCATATGAATTAATTTTTATACTGTGCTACCTCGATGGAAATGTGTGACAACTTCTCTCACTGATTCTGAGCTGTCTGCTGTCAGTTCCTTAAACAAATTAAGTTGTTTTAAAAAAAAACACATATTTATGATGGCTCTGCCAATATATGCCAGTGTCCCCACATAGGAACATACTCCTGTTGGCTTTGTCTTAGTGCCAATATAAAAAAGCCATGCCACAATAAAAAAGCATGTCCCTTCTGGCTACACAAATGCCCCCTCCTCCATATAAGAAAACGCATCTTGCATTTGCCCTCTTACACCAGTAAAAAAAAACAAGCCCCTGTAAGAAAACATTCCATTGCAGGCTGCACAAGTAATCCACCATGTAAGAACACTCAAGCTGTCTATGACCTTGACACCAGTAAAAAATGCCATGCCACAGTAAATAAGCATGCCCTCCAATCCCCTCCCCCACGTAAGAACACTCATCATGTTGGCTTTGCGCTTACTGCTTGTAAAAGTTCCAAGCCACAGTATGAGAAGATCCAGGCTGCCAGCCCCATTTGAGTAACCTCCCCCACATCAAACTCTCCTCCAGGTAATAACAATCATCAAGATGCCTTTGCTTTGCCCATAAATGCCAGTAAAACATGAAATGGCCTTGCCAAAAAAAGATTATTGTTCAAGTGACACCCAGGCTCCACCAAAGTGCGCGCGCATGCGCGCGCGCACACACTCACTTCCCACTCACACCCATGCACACCCACTGTTCATTCATTCATTTGTGATTTACAGACACTCCCTCTCACACATACATATATACATGCACTTACACAACCCCACCACATTCATGAACGCATACATTCAAAAAAGCTTTTTTTCCTTTGCCTCTTCCCCATCAGACTCGAACAGATACCACCTCGTCGGCTGCTTTCTAGGCCTCCATCACCCATGCTCCACCGCAACAGGAATCAGGAAGCAGAGCGAGTGTCCTGGTTCCTGACAAGGGACGAGGAGCCGGAGAGCAGCCCGTACTAGCTTGTACTTAAATCCTCTCTATTTTGTGGAATGTTCTTTAAAATAAATCTTTTGTCTATGATGTTTGCAAATATTCTTTGGGGACAAGTATTATTAATATTCATTAGAAATCAACAAACGTATATATTGATTTATCTCACCATATTTTACAATATTTAACTACAATCCCACCTCATATCACCCATTTTTGTTTTCTTGTTTTACCAGGAATCATGGTCCGCAAAAATAAACTTCTGGATACGAGCCGGATTTCAAACTTTTAAAGCTAAATTTACTTACTGAATAACATATCGATTCAAGATTGAAATATATACAGCTGACTAGATGCCCAATTCACATATTTCCAGCTCCATCTCATCTGTGTACATACACATAATTTATTCCTGCAATCATGTCTAGATAGATTCCTGACTTCATAGATTGGAAGATTATAAATCTTAAGTGGTGGGGAACCAGGGACAGTGACATCTGTAAATGCCCACTCAGTGCTGCTGAGTGAGTATTTTGAGATTTTGGGTGGGCTTTGCCCCCTCCTGCCGTACCGTTACTACGTCTCTGCTTATAGATGAGGCAGCAGTCTCTAGTTTAAATCCAATACAACTTTTTACTTGGAGGGGAACCTCTCTCTGTTTGTAAACGGCACTATCAAAACTTGCTCAATATGCTGTACATTCCCCAACCCAGTTATTTATAACCAGGCACAACTGTTTACTCCTTAACTCCTGTATTTTTGTTAATAAGGAAGGAATCTAAGGGAGGTAGAAGCACTTATTAAATAAAAGAAGTGATATCCACTTTGTGTAAGCCTCTAAGGATCAAATACATGCCAGCGGTACTCCTTTTGTCAGGTTCAAAGTCACTTTCCACAGCATACCCTCCATTTTGCCCCAGTGGATCTTTAAGCTCTTCATTCTGTGCCATATGTTAGAGTTGGAACAATTTCCCCTTTGTAACATTGGATAACTGTTAGAATAGAAAATGTGCCAAATGTGTTTTCTACTTTTTTCTTCTGGGCAATCAAGGACAAGCATTTCATCTGTAGTTGCTTGTGCACACCCACAGAAGAAAGATACTGGTAGTAGTTATTGTCTAGATATTTCCATTGAGTGACCTGCTCTAATTGTAAGTTATTTAGGTAGCTGTTACAATTCCCAAGGGGTTTCCTTTTAGGATTGAATATCAAGTTTTTTTGTTGCGGCCGCATTTGTTTCTAACTCCAGCACATTCATATATCTACAGAGAGTTGGTGAACCTCTCTAGGAATATTGGTGTTAGGTCCAGCAATATATCGTCATCGTCATATGCCAGGAAATTCACTTGCAACTGGCCCAACCTTGGGTGGAAAACTCTCTTAGTTGGTACGGCGGTCTTTAAGTCAACAATGCATAATTTAAACAATGTGGGGGCAAGTACCCAACCCTGCCTGAGACCTCTGTATGATTGGAAAGGATCTGATTAAATTCCATTGGAATTCAGATGGACTTGAGTTTCCATCTCAGAGAGTAAATACTGCAGTATGTTAATTAGTGAAACTGGGCATCCTATGTATTTCAGTTTGTTACATAACTTAGGGTCAGGGTTGGCTCTAGGTGTGGAGGCAGCCTATGCTAAGCTCCGCTCTTGTCTGAGTCAGATAAAATGATCTGCCGTTACAAGATCACAGGAGTTGTTGGGGTTTAGCCAGTACCCCAAGTTGTTAAGCAGGTAAAGGAAGTTTTCTCCTGGCTATCTTGCTTCAATAGTTGAAATAATCTTTCTAACACTGTGGTTAGTGCGATACAAGTTTCGCTTTTATTAGTGATAGTGTTGGATAGTTTTTCACATTACATTGTAACGCGTCAAATACACTTAAAGGCAAATGTGCGCCTTGTTTGTCAGCCGACACGTGTTTCGACCCGAAAGCGTCTTTATCAAGGCTATGGTCAAAGTTCGTGAGCCCCCTGTGGGGTCCTGGTTCTGGTATGGGTGCTGTCCTGTTGGCAGGCGTGGCTCCTGTTGGGCCCTGGTTATGCTGCTTGGTTCTTGGTCCGTTGCGGCTCCCATTGTTACATAACTTAACACTATTCAATCCGTCCAAGGCCTGAGTTAGGTCTAGAAAGGTCATATCGATAGCTAGGCCAGAAAGTGTGAATTTAGAGAAGTATCTAGGCCTTGCCTAAGCCAGATTCATTTTTATCCCATATCTTTCCACGCCTAATCCACATTTGAAGATTTTTTTAGAACAATTACGGACAATTCCGTATTCCGTATCTTGCCGGATAAGTGGACTGAGGCAGAAGGATAATGTGATTTGCCCAGGCGCACCCAAGTTTGGTTGTGTTGGAAGTTGGGATTGTAACCCAGAACTCCTTTTTTGAAATTCTATCTCTCGTCTTTCAACAATCTGACACATAAATGAATTTCCATAGAGGGTAAACTAGATACCAACTCCTAACCCCCACACTCTCATATAAACATATATCTGATTTGTTAGAGATATTAACATTGCTTCCCTTGTTTAATTTGGAGACAGAACGCAACATACATGTGATTCATTGCTGCTGTCTCTTTGAGACTCACACCAATGAAAACACACTCTTCCAACAATCATTGTAATGGGCCATTAATTATTTGATTTTCCTGTGGGAGAACTCTAGCTCACAAATGAAGTTGTGCTGAGAAGGCTAAGAGACAATTTAGCCGTGCCGTGTAGTCTATGTAGGCCATTTATTGAGGAATGCTGTAGTCTATTACAACATGCATGAGCAAGGCTGTTCACCTATATTTGCTCACAATTACTCAGGCATAGTGAGATACACTTTTTTGACCTCAAATATTATATCATTTTATGAAGTGTGCAGATGGCACCTCTTTCCATACCCGCTTCAGTGTTTCACTTCACTCCGCCTGGATGGCCACAAGAGGAGCTTTGACCTTGTAGCACTTGAACAGTTGTTCTGACTGTGCACTGCCTCGCACTTCCAGTCCCTGTTCACTAGCACTTACTATCAGCCCCTCCGGTTCACTTATCAGATCTGAATGCGCCAGGGCTGTAAAGATGTCTTACCCTCCCTTTTTTTCTTGGGGTGCTACCAAGTGACTGGTCAAGGTGGCCACCTAAAACTTAATAAATAAAAACATTATTTTGCACTTAGGAAGTGGTCCACAGAGACCTATGACTATGGCTGTGATGGACCTTCCTGCGAGAGGAGACTCTGTGCACACAGGCAAGAGGCAAGACAGTGGCTGCTGGGGTCTGGGGATATCTGCTCAGGACGCCGCCAGTGATGAGACACATGGTTATCAGGACAATGCTTCTAAAATCTATTTTGCAAGCAACGGATGATAAAATTGTATTCTGACTAATCAGTAACTACTGGGGTTTTTCTTGCCTCTACGTTGCCCTTAATGAACTGTTAGGGACCACCCACATATATGGTGCATGCACAATCATTCATAGGACAGTGTTACACTTACTTGGAGTGGGGCTGCCTCTGAAGGTGGTCAGCAGTTCCACTACACTAAGCACATTAAGGTCTGGAAGGAGAGATGTCCTTTGTGTTCTTCTAGTGCAGCAGGAGAAAGATGGAAAGGGGCTTAGTGGAAAGAGTCAGCAGATGAGATGCCCCCCCCTTCCAGAGCACCTCTCTTCCTGAGGGTTTGGCACTGGCCCCCACTGCCTCCCTGACACGGTTATATTGAGAGAGCAGACACATTACATCTGCTGAAGACCTTCTGAGACCTGGCCTCTGGAGCTGAAAGTGGCTTGCATCCAGCAGGCACCTGCAGCCTCCTAAGCCCTGGCCTGATGAAATGTGTTTGTAGTATGTTTCGCCAATTAGTGTGAAGTGAATTGTATTGCATTTGTATTTATTATTTATTTTAAGAACAGGCATGTCAATTTCGATAGGAAATGACTTACAACTCACATTTGCAGATGGTAGAAGCATTCTGGGGAATGGTGCCTGTAAAATAGCACAAGATGAAAGCAAGTGTTGGGCCACTTTAGGAGGGTGCTAGTATAAAGTGAAGCATAGACCAGAGACAAAACAAAAAACAGATGATTTACAAAGGTAACATTAACCTGGAAGGCCAGCACTGCACACTGAAGAGGAGTACTGTACAAATATACTCATGTACATTATTGTGCAACACTGCAGGAAGGCACAGAGTCAGGTGGGCAGGATGGGGAAGAGGCATGCACCCTCTTTCTCCAGGAGGTGATGTTTGTAAGGGAGGAATGTTTCTCAGGCCCCCCCCTTTCATTCCTATGAACAGTGCACGTTATGCTCACTCTGCGGTTGACCATGCGCCTCTGGCCAAGGTGTGGGACATCCATTGAGTGACACATAACTGTGCATGGCCTACAAGTTAGGAGACTCAATTTTGTTTAGTTACTGACTCCATTTTCTATTAGTCCGCTTGAAAACACTGAATGCAGACCTGCACCTCTCCCCTATCCTGGTCGGCGCACAGCCAGCCAACCCCCAACCTCCTCCCCTCTGCCGTCCCAGCAGCTGTACTGTTCTCACGGAAGCTTAGACGCGAAAAGTTACAAACTAAACACTGTATCTCTCGCCTTCCTTTTGCATCACTGCCCTGTGAATGAGAGGGCCGGAGCCTGGCTCTGGAAAAACATGCCTCTGCACTGGCAGACCCCGTATAAAGAAATATAGACCACAAGCCCCCTAACCCTGCACCTCTTTTGATGTAACAGTTGCATGCCCCACGACTATGTGCCACTCCAGTTCACCCCGTCACTAATCCCATGGGGCCATATATTCCCCTCTGTGCTAACAAATAGTAAACCTGCCTTCAGTAGATCTAACGAAATAATTGATGAATGTATTAGTGAAAAACTGTATTAGATAAAGGCACCTGGATCCTTGTACTCTCACATTTATTGTTCAGGATAAAAGCCTGTTGAGAGTTATAAATAATGCTAAGATACGTGTGGCCAAAAGGGCAAATGTTAGTTAGTGCAAATCATAGCAACGTGGACATCGCCTGACCCTGCGCCCCTCCCAGGTGAGCCCAGCTGACTTGCGTGCTCCACAAAGTTACCGCCTGAACCCAACCAATCAGGGAGCACCAGCCCTACAGCATCAATACAGTATTGTCCCCTTTGTCCAATGAACTCTACCAAATGTATCCCCTATAGAACACGTCACAGATGACGTGTTTGTGTAATATAATGTGTATGTCTTGTATATTCTGGCAGAGTCCTCTGCATGCCCCATTTTTACTTTATATAAAAGTATCTTTTACTTCACCCGCACTTGGTCCTGGTCTCATTCCCTACTGGGGTGTGTCCATTATTGTCTCTCATTTGGAGATTGTATTGTATTTGTGGGGAATGCCAGCTCTTGTGTTTAAGCCGAGCCAAGTGGCAGGGAGGTCCAAAGGGATGAGTAGAGCTGAGAGCTGGTGGTGGTGAGCATCAGGGAGAAAAGTGATGACCTGCATGAGTGCAATCCCAGTGAAGTGATTACAACAGAGGGCAGGTTGCAGTGGATGTCCAAGGCCAAAATAGTACACCAGGGTTTCATCAAAGGGGCAAGACATTTGCAGATTTAAAGGAGGAAAGAGAGAGAGAGAAAGAGAGAGAGAGAGAGAGAGAGAGAAAGAGGGAGAGAGAGTGAAGGGCATATGATTGGGTCTTAGTGTTACACCCTTGTGGAGCAAACAGATTGATCAGGGCACAAGAAGGGTTGGTGCTGCTAAAGATGGATGCTTATTTGGGTGGGGTGGTAGGGGAGAAATGGTCGAGGGTAAATGAATAGGAGGCAGAGGTGGTGGACAAAAGCAGATTCGTAGAGAAAGAGATTGGGTGGCTGTGAGAGTGTCACAAATTTTAGAGATTTGAAAGGCAAACTGAGCGGAAGGGACTGCTAAGGGAGCAGATTAGCTTTGTGAAGTGGGTGGATGAAGCAGAGTGCAGTGCAGAGGAGAGAGCAGCAGTGGAAATAAGCTGGCCATTAGTGGCCAATGCTCTCCACGCTCAGTGCATGGTGGGCTTCATCGTGTAATGTCAGCACAAATGCATCGCAGAAGAAAAGGAGCATACTTTTCAGTTACCATCCGGTTCACATATTCCCATCTTCTGTGACACAATACGACATGTTATGACAGAAAAGTAAAGTTATTAACAAATCCTGTATATGAACTCCAATGTAAGACAAGTGTATCCCAACCCACCTTCTCATTTACATTAAATGCAAACAGTGCACGCTTTTGCACTTACATCTTTTCAGCTTTGCAAGGGTGGAGTACACAGCCATCATTTCCAGTATGTTTCTGGCTTCAGTGCTATGTGCTGCCACATCCCCAAGTAGCACGGGCGCTGCGCTTATTATGACACAGCTGTTCAGATGGCTCGTGATATGTCGTGTCTATATAGATTCCGCAAGAATCGACAACATGCAGCGTGCCATAAAGTACATTTCATATATGTTGCCTTTATGAGTTTGGGCACAATGGCAATTTGATTGGGACTAGCTGGCATCATCTGTGGAGAATCAACAAGCATTTAAAAAGCCAATAGACATTGGACCTCATTAGAAGGTCTCCGGTCCTGATAAAATGACGGTAAATTGTTTGTAATACCGGCACCAGCATTTCTTCAGGACTAGGGAAACACACGTCTGCCAGTCCAGGCAGTGATCTAACAGCAGGCATGACCTCACTGGTGATGGTAATTTCGGCAATCCAATCCCATGGGAACATAGCGGCATCTCTGCCACACGTAATATCGCAGGAATACCGGGATATTGGGCGGCGGAAACAGTATGGCAGTTTTGCTGGTATCATACCAGAATTACATGCTGGCTACTGGCAAAACTGTAATGAGGGCAAGACTCTGACATGAACTGGACAGCCACACCACCACCTGGTACAACAACCTTTGCTTGGTCCTCCACCCTAAACCCCCACTAATCGCTCAGAATTCAAAGTGGGAACCATGAATGCCTATATCATTGTTGGAGGGGATGTGGAGGGAGAGGCACTTACGTGCACATGTGGCGGCTATGCCCCAAGGCCCATACATTCTGTAAGAAAGTGCTCTCCCATATTGAAGAGCTGCTCAAGGTATCGCTGCTCCTGGACCCATTGGTCATCCTTTTGGGTGATCGTGGGGTATGGATATACCCACTCGCATTGAATGCATCAAAGCTAATCGTGCATCTTTTACTCACCGCCAAGATCTCCATTGCCTTTAATTGGAAGTACCCTGAAGGCCCGCTAATATCAATGTGGTGGGGGCAACTGTGGGAGATTCTGGCTGGTGAAACAATCACAGCACTAGCAAGGGGGAAATGCATGTCCTGCGTAGCAGCTTGGCTGCCCTTTATTAATTATGTACAACACTCTTACCATGGGGTAGATAAGCCACAGCTGTACAGATATCTAGCACTGTTATAGAGTTATGGTGTATTGACGGGACACGGTCAAACAGAGTCATGGTCGGTGGGGGGCTCCGTTGGTGCTCATATGAATTAATTTTTATACTGTGCTACCTCGATGGAAATGTGTGACAACTTCTCTCACTGATTCTGAGCTGTCTGCTGTCAGTTCCTTAAACAAATTAAGTTGTTTTAAAAAAAAACACATATTTATGATGGCTCTGCCAATATATGCCAGTGTCCCCACATAGGAACATACTCCTGTTGGCTTTGTCTTAGTGCCAATATAAAAAAGCCATGCCACAATAAAAAAGCATGTCCCTTCTGGCTACACAAATGCCCCCTCCTCCATATAAGAAAACGCATCTTGCATTTGCCCTCTTACACCAGTAAAAAAAAACAAGCCCCTGTAAGAAAACATTCCATTGCAGGCTGCACAAGTAATCCACCATGTAAGAACACTCAAGCTGTCTATGACCTTGACACCAGTAAAAAATGCCATGCCACAGTAAATAAGCATGCCCTCCAATCCCCTCCCCCACGTAAGAACACTCATCATGTTGGCTTTGCGCTTACTGCTTGTAAAAGTTCCAAGCCACAGTATGAGAAGATCCAGGCTGCCAGCCCCATTTGAGTAACCTCCCCCACATCAAACTCTCCTCCAGGTAATAACAATCATCAAGATGCCTTTGCTTTGCCCATAAATGCCAGTATAACACGAAATGGCCTTGCCAAAAAAAGATTATTGTTCAAGTGACACCCAGGCTCCACCAAAGTGCGCGCGCATGCGCGCGCGCACACACTCACTTCCCACTCACACCCATGCACACCCACTGTTCATTCATTCATTTGTGATTTACAGACACTCCCTCTCACACATACATATATACATGCACTTACACAACCCCACCACATTCATGAACGCATACATTCAAAAAAGCTTTTTTTCCTTTGCCTCTTCCCCATCAGACTCGAACAGATACCACCTCGTCGGCTGCTTTCTAGGCCTCCATCACCCATGCTCCACCGCAACAGGAATCAGGAAGCAGAGCGAGTGTCCTGGTTCCTGACAAGGGACGAGGAGCCGGAGAGCAGCCCGTACTAGCTTGTACTTAAATCCTCTCTATTTTGTGGAATGTTCTTTAAAATAAATCTTTTGTCTATGATGTTTGCAAATATTCTTTGGGGACAAGTATTATTAATATTCATTAGAAATCAACAAACGTATATATTGATTTATCTCACCATATTTTACAATATTTAACTACAATCCCACCTCATATCACCCATTTTTGTTTTCTTGTTTTACCAGGAATCATGGTCCGCAAAAATAAACTTCTGGATACGAGCCGGATTTCAAACTTTTAAAGCTAAATTTACTTACTGAATAACATATCGATGCAAGATTGAAATATATACAGCTGACTAGATGCCCAATTCACATATTTCCAGCTCCATCTCATCTGTGTACATACACATAATTTATTCCTGCAATCATGTCTAGATAGATTCCTGACTTCATAGATTGGAAGATTATAAATCTTAAGTGGTGGGGAACCAGGGACAGTGACATCTGTAAATGCCCACTCAGTGCTGCTGAGTGAGTATTTTGAGATTTTGGGTGGGCTTTGCCCCCTCCTGCCGTACCGTTACTACGTCTCTGCTTATAGATGAGGCAGCAGTCTCTAGTTTAAATCCAATACAACTTTTTACTTGGAGGGGAACCTCTCTCTGTTTGTAAACGGCACTATCAAAACTTGCTCAATATGCTGTACATTCCCCAACCCAGTTATTTATAACCAGGCACAACTGTTTACTCCTTAACTCCTGTATTTTTGTTAATAAGGAAGGAATCTAAGGGAGGTAGAAGCACTTATTAAATAAAAGAAGTGATATCCACTTTGTGTAAGCCTCTAAGGATCAAATACATGCCAGCGGTACTCCTTTTGTCAGGTTCAAAGTCACTTTCCACAGCATACCCTCCATTTTGCCCCAGTGGATCTTTAAGCTCTTCATTCTGTGCCATATGTTAGAGTTGGAACAATTTCCCCTTTGTAACATTGGATAACTGTTAGAATAGAAAATGTGCCAAATGTGTTTTCTACTTTTTTCTTCTGGGCAATCAAGGACAAGCATTTCATCTGTAGTTGCTTGTGCACACCCACAGAAGAAAGATACTGGTAGTAGTTATTGTCTAGATATTTCCATTGAGTGACCTGCTCTAATTGTAAGTTATTTAGGTAGCTGTTACAATTCCCAAGGGGTTTCCTTTTAGGATTGAATATCAAGTTTTTTTGTTGCGGCCGCATTTGTTTCTAACTCCAGCACATTCATATATCTACAGAGAGTTGGTGAACCTCTCTAGGAATATTGGTGTTAGGTCCAGCAATATATCGTCATCGTCATATGCCAGGAAATTCACTTGCAACTGGCCCAACCTTGGGTGGAAAACTCTCTTAGTTGGTACGGCGGTCTTTAAGTCAACAATGCATAATTTAAACAATGTGGGGGCAAGTACCCAACCCTGCCTGAGACCTCTGTATGATTGGAAAGGATCTGATTAAATTCCATTGGAATTCAGATGGACTTGAGTTTCCATCTCAGAGAGTAAATACTGCAGTATGTTAATTAGTGAAACTGGGCATCCTATGTATTTCAGTTTGTTACATAACTTAGGGTCAGGGTTGGCTCTAGGTGTGGAGGCAGCCTATGCTAAGCTCCGCTCTTGTCTGAGTCAGATAAAATGATCTGCCGTTACAAGATCACAGGAGTTGTTGGGGTTTAGCCAGTACCCCAAGTTGTTAAGCAGGTAAAGGAAGTTTTCTCCTGGCTATCTTGCTTCAATAGTTGAAATAATCTTTCTAACACTGTGGTTAGTGCGATACAAGTTTCGCTTTTATTAGTGATAGTGTTGGATAGTTTTTCACATTACATTGTAACGCGTCAAATACACTTAAAGGCAAATGTGCGCCTTGTTTGTCAGCCGACACGTGTTTCGACCCGAAAGCGTCTTTATCAAGGCTATGGTCAAAGTTCGTGAGCCCCCTGTGGGGTCCTGGTTCTGGTATGGGTGCTGTCCTGTTGGCAGGCGTGGCTCCTGTTGGGCCCTGGTTATGCTGCTTGGTTCTTGGTCCGTTGCGGCTCCCATTGTTACATAACTTAACACTATTCAATCCGTCCAAGGCCTGAGTTAGGTCTAGAAAGGTCATATCGATAGCTAGGCCAGAAAGTGTGAATTTAGAGAAGTATCTAGGCCTTGCCTAAGCCAGATTCATTTTTATCCCATATCTTTCCACGCCTAATCCACATTTGAAGATTTTTTTAGAACAATTACGGACAATTCCGTATTCCGTATCTTGCCGGATAAGTGGACTGAGGCAGAAGGATAATGTGATTTGCCCAGGCGCACCCAAGTTTGGTTGTGTTGGAAGTTGGGATTGTAACCCAGAACTCCTTTTTTGAAATTCTATCTCTCGTCTTTCAACAATCTGACACATAAATGAATTTCCATAGAGGGTAAACTAGATACCAACTCCTAACCCCCACACTCTCATATAAACATATATCTGATTTGTTAGAGATATTAACATTGCTTCCCTTGTTTAATTTGGAGACAGAACGCAACATACATGTGATTCATTGCTGCTGTCTCTTTGAGACTCACACCAATGAAAACACACTCTTCCAACAATCATTGTAATGGGCCATTAATTATTTGATTTTCCTGTGGGAGAACTCTAGCTCACAAATGAAGTTGTGCTGAGAAGGCTAAGAGACAATTTAGCCGTGCCGTGTAGTCTATGTAGGCCATTTATTGAGGAATGCTGTAGTCTATTACAACATGCATGAGCAAGGCTGTTCACCTATATTTGCTCACAATTACTCAGGCATAGTGAGATACACTTTTTTGACCTCAAATATTATATCATTTTATGAAGTGTGCAGATGGCACCTCTTTCCATACCCGCTTCAGTGTTTCACTTCACTCCGCCTGGATGGCCACAAGAGGAGCTTTGACCTTGTAGCACTTGAACAGTTGTTCTGACTGTGCACTGCCTCGCACTTCCAGTCCCTGTTCACTAGCACTTACTATCAGCCCCTCCGGTTCACTTATCAGATCTGAATGCGCCAGGGCTGTAAAGATGTCTTACCCTCCCTTTTTTTCTTGGGGTGCTACCAAGTGACTGGTCAAGGTGGCCACCTAAAACTTAATAAATAAAAACATTCTTTTGCACTTAGGAAGTGGTCCACAGAGACCTATGACTATGGCTGTGATGGACCTTCCTGCGAGAGGAGACTCTGTGCACACAGGCAAGAGGCAAGACAGTGGCTGCTGGGGTCTGGGGATATCTGCTCAGGACGCCGCCAGTGATGAGACACATGGTTATCAGGACAATGCTTCTAAAATCTATTTTGCAAGCAACGGATGATAAAATTGTATTCTGACTAATCAGTAACTACTGGGGTTTTTCTTGCCTCTACGTTGCCCTTAATGAACTGTTAGGGACCACCCACATATATGGTGCATGCACAATCATTCATAGGACAGTGTTACACTTACTTGGAGTGGGGCTGCCTCTGAAGGTGGTCAGCAGTTCCACTACACTAAGCACATTAAGGTCTGGAAGGAGAGATGTCCTTTGTGTTCTTCTAGTGCAGCAGGAGAAAGATGGAAAGGGGCTTAGTGGAAAGAGTCAGCAGATGAGATGCCCCCCCCTTCCAGAGCACCTCTCTTCCTGAGGGTTTGGCACTGGCCCCCACTGCCTCCCTGACACGGTTATATTGAGAGAGCAGACACATTACATCTGCTGAAGACCTTCTGAGACCTGGCCTCTGGAGCTGAAAGTGGCTTGCATCCAGCAGGCACCTGCAGCCTCCTAAGCCCTGGCCTGATGAAATGTGTTTGTAGTATGTTTCGCCAATTAGTGTGAAGTGAATTGTATTGCATTTGTATTTATTATTTATTTTAAGAACAGGCATGTCAATTTCGATAGGAAATGACTTACAACTCACATTTGCAGATGGTAGAAGCATTCTGGGGAATGGTGCCTGTAAAATAGCACAAGATGAAAGCAAGTGTTGGGCCACTTTAGGAGGGTGCTAGTATAAAGTGAAGCATAGACCAGAGACAAAACAAAAAACAGATGATTTACAAAGGTAACATTAACCTGGAAGGCCAGCACTGCACACTGAAGAGGAGTACTGTACAAATATACTCATGTACATTATTGTGCAACACTGCAGGAAGGCACAGAGTCAGGTGGGCAGGATGGGGAAGAGGCATGCACCCTCTTTCTCCAGGAGGTGATGTTTGTAAGGGAGGAATGTTTCTCAGGCCCCCCCCTTTCATTCCTATGAACAGTGCACGTTATGCTCACTCTGCGGTTGACCATGCGCCTCTGGCCAAGGTGTGGGACATCCATTGAGTGACACATAACTGTGCATGGCCTACAAGTTAGGAGACTCAATTTTGTTTAGTTACTGACTCCATTTTCTATTAGTCCGCTTGAAAACACTGAATGCAGACCTGCACCTCTCCCCTATCCTGGTCGGCGCACAGCCAGCCAACCCCCAACCTCCTCCCCTCTGCCGTCCCAGCAGCTGTACTGTTCTCACGGAAGCTTAGACGCGAAAAGTTACAAACTAAACACTGTATCTCTCGCCTTCCTTTTGCATCACTGCCCTGTGAATGAGAGGGCCGGAGCCTGGCTCTGGAAAAACATGCCTCTGCACTGGCAGACCCCGTATAAAGAAATATAGACCACAAGCCCCCTAACCCTGCACCTCTTTTGATGTAACAGTTGCATGCCCCACGACTATGTGCCACTCCAGTTCACCCCGTCACTAATCCCATGGGGCCATATATTCCCCTCTGTGCTAACAAATAGTAAACCTGCCTTCAGTAGATCTAACGAAATAATTGATGAATGTATTAGTGAAAAACTGTATTAGATAAAGGCACCTGGATCCTTGTGCTCTCACATTTATTGTTCAGGATAAAAGCCTGTTGAGAGTTATAAATAATGCTAAGATACGTGTGGCCAAAAGGGCAAATGTTAGTTAGTCCAAATCATAGCAACGTGGACATCGCCTGACCCTGCGCCCCTCCCAGGTGAGCCCAGCTGACTTGCGTGCTCCACAAAGTTACCGCCTGAACCCAACAATCAGGGAGCACCAGCCCTACCAGCTTCATAAATACAGTATTGTCCCCTTTGAATGAACTCTACCAAATGTATCCCCTATAGAACACGTCACAGATGACGTGTTTGTGTAATATAATGTGTATGTCTTGTATATTCTGGCAGAGTCCTCTGCATGCCCCATTTTTACTTTATATAAAAGTATCTTTTACTTCACCCGCACTTGGTCCTGGTCTCATTCCCTACTGGGGTGTGTCCATTATTGTCTCTCATTTGGAGATTGTATTGTATTTGTGGGGAATGCCAGCTCTTGTGTTTAAGCCGAGCCAAGTGGCAGGGAGGTCCAAAGGGATGAGTAGAGCTGAGAGCTGGTGGTGGTGAGCATCAGGGAGAAAAGTGATGACCTGCATGAGTGCAATCCCAGTGAAGTGATTACAACAGAGGGCAGGTTGCAGTGGATGTCCAAGGCCAAAATAGTACACCAGGGTTTCATCAAAGGGGCAAGACATTTGCAGATTTAAAGGAGGAAAGAGAGAGAGAGAAAGAGAGAGAGAGAGAGAGAGAGAGAAAGAGGGAGAGAGAGTGAAGGGCATATGATTGGGTCTTAGTGTTACACCCTTGTGGAGCAAACAGATTGATCAGGGCACAAGAAGGGTTGGTGCTGCTAAAGATGGATGCTTATTTGGGTGGGGTGGTAGGGGAGAAATGGTCGAGGGTAAATGAATAGGAGGCAGAGGTGGTGGACAAAAGCAGATTCGTAGAGAAAGAGATTGGGTGGCTGTGAGAGTGTCACAAATTTTAGAGATTTGAAAGGCAAACTGAGCGGAAGGGACTGCTAAGGGAGCAGATTAGCTTTGTGAAGTGGGTGGATGAAGCAGAGTGCAGTGCAGAGGAGAGAGCAGCAGTGGAAATAAGCTGGCCATTAGTGGCCAATGCTCTCCACGCTCAGTGCATGGTGGGCTTCATCGTGTAATGTCAGCACAAATGCATCGCAGAAGAAAAGGAGCATACTTTTCAGTTACCATCCGGTTCACATATTCCCATCTTCTGTGACACAATACGACATGTTATGACAGAAAAGTAAAGTTATTAACAAATCCTGTATATGAACTCCAATGTAAGACAAGTGTATCCCAACCCACCTTCTCATTTACATTAAATGCAAACAGTGCACGCTTTTGCACTTACATCTTTTCAGCTTTGCAAGGGTGGAGTACACAGCCATCATTTCCAGTATGTTTCTGGCTTCAGTGCTATGTGCTGCCACATCCCCAAGTAGCACGGGCGCTGCGCTTATTATGACACAGCTGTTCAGATGGCTCGTGATATGTCGTGTCTATATAGATTCCGCAAGAATCGACAACATGCAGCGTGCCATAAAGTACATTTCATATATGTTGCCTTTATGAGTTTGGGCACAATGGCAATTTGATTGGGACTAGCTGGCATCATCTGTGGAGAATCAACAAGCATTTAAAAAGCCAATAGACATTGGACCTCATTAGAAGGTCTCCGGTCCTGATAAAATGACGGTAAATTGTTTGTAATACCGGCACCAGCATTTCTTCAGGACTAGGGAAACACACGTCTGCCAGTCCAGGCAGTGATCTAACAGCAGGCATGACCTCACTGGTGATGGTAATTTCGGCAATCCAATCCCATGGGAACATAGCGGCATCTCTGCCACACGTAATATCGCAGGAATACCGGGATATTGGGCGGCGGAAACAGTATGGCAGTTTTGCTGGTATCATACCAGAATTACATGCTGGCTACTGGCAAAACTGTAATGAGGGCAAGACTCTGACATGAACTGGACAGCCACACCACCACCTGGTACAACAACCTTTGCTTGGTCCTCCACCCTAAACCCCCACTAATCGCTCAGAATTCAAAGTGGGAACCATGAATGCCTATATCATTGTTGGAGGGGATGTGGAGGGAGAGGCACTTACGTGCACATGTGGCGGCTATGCCGCAAGGCCCAAACATTCTGTAAGAAAGTGCTCTCCCATATTGAAGAGCTGCTCAAGGTATCGCTGCTCCTGGACCCATTGGTCATCCTTTTGGGTGATCGTGGGGTATGGATATACCCACTCGCATTGAATGCATCAAAGCTAATCGTGCATCTTTTACTCACCGCCAAGATCTCCATTGCCTTTAATTGGAAGTACCCTGAAGGCCCGCTAATATCAATGTGGTGGGGGCAACTGTGGGAGATTCTGGCTGGTGAAACAATCACAGCACTAGCAAGGGGGAAATGCATGTCCTGCGTAGCAGCTTGGCTGCCCTTTATTAATTATGTACAACACTCTTACCATGGGGTAGATAAGCCACAGCTGTACAGATATCTAGCACTGTTATAGAGTTATGGTGTATTGACGGGACACGGTCAAACAGAGTCATGGTCGGTGGGGGGCTCCGTTGGTGCTCATATGAATTAATTTTTATACTGTGCTACCTCGATGGAAATGTGTGACAACTTCTCTCACTGATTCTGAGCTGTCTGCTGTCAGTTCCTTAAACAAATTAAGTTGTTTTAAAAAAAAACACATATTTATGATGGCTCTGCCAATATATGCCAGTGTCCCCACATAGGAACATACTCCTGTTGGCTTTGTCTTAGTGCCAATATAAAAAAGCCATGCCACAATAAAAAAGCATGTCCCTTCTGGCTACACAAATGCCCCCTCCTCCATATAAGAAAACGCATCTTGCATTTGCCCTCTTACACCAGTAAAAAAAAACAAGCCCCTGTAAGAAAACATTCCATTGCAGGCTGCACAAGTAATCCACCATGTAAGAACACTCAAGCTGTCTATGACCTTGACACCAGTAAAAAATGCCATGCCACAGTAAATAAGCATGCCCTCCAATCCCCTCCCCCACGTAAGAACACTCATCATGTTGGCTTTGCGCTTACTGCTTGTAAAAGTTCCAAGCCACAGTATGAGAAGATCCAGGCTGCCAGCCCCATTTGAGTAACCTCCCCCACATCAAACTCTCCTCCAGGTAATAACAATCATCAAGATGGCTTTGCTTTGCCCATAAATGCCAGTAAAACATGAAATGGCCTTGCCAAAAAAAGATTATTGTTCAAGTGACACCCAGGCTCCACCAAAGTGCGCGCACATGCGCGCGCGCACACACTCACTTCCCACTCACACCCATGCACACCCACTGTTCATTCATTCATTTGTGATTTACAGACACTCCCTCTCACACATACATATATACATGCACTTACACAACCCCACCACATTCATGAACGCATACATTCAAAAAAGCTTTTTTTCCTTTGCCTCTTCCCCATCAGACTCGAACAGATACCACCTCGTCGGCTGCTTTCTAGGCCTCCATCACCCATGCTCCACCGCAACAGGAATCAGGAAGCAGAGCGAGTGTCCTGGTTCCTGACAAGGGACGAGGAGCCGGAGAGCAGCCCGTACTAGCTTGTACTTAAATCCTCTCTATTTTGTGGAATGTTCTTTAAAATAAATCTTTTGTCTATGATGTTTGCAAATATTCTTTGGGGACAAGTATTATTAATATTCATTAGAAATCAACAAACGTATATATTGATTTATCTCACCATATTTTACAATATTTAACTACAATCCCACCTCATATCACCCATTTTTGTTTTCTTGTTTTACCAGGAATCATGGTCCGCAAAAATAAACTTCTGGATACGAGCCGGATTTCAAACTTTTAAAGCTAAATTTACTTACTGAATAACATATCGATGCAAGATTGAAATATATACAGCTGACTAGATGCCCAATTCACATATTTCCAGCTCCATCTCATCTGTGTACATACACATAATTTATTCCTGCAATCATGTCTAGATAGATTCCTGACTTCATAGATTGGAAGATTATAAATCTTAAGTGGTGGGGAACCAGGGACAGTGACATCTGTAAATGCCCACTCAGTGCTGCTGAGTGAGTATTTTGAGATTTTGGGTGGGCTTTGCCCCCTCCTGCCGTACCGTTACTACGTCTCTGCTTATAGATGAGGCAGCAGTCTCTAGTTTAAATCCAATACAACTTTTTACTTGGAGGGGAACCTCTCTCTGTTTGTAAACGGCACTATCAAAACTTGCTCAATATGCTGTACATTCCCCAACCCAGTTATTTATAACCAGGCACAACTGTTTACTCCTTAACTGTTAATAAGGAAGGAATCTAAGGGAGGTAGAAGCACTTATTAAATAAAAGAAGTGATATCCACTTTGTGTAAGCCTCTAAGGATCAAATACATGCCAGCGGTACTCCTTTTGTCAGGTTCAAAGTCACTTTCCACAGCATACCCTCCATTTTGCCCCAGTGGATCTTTAAGCTCTTCATTCTGTGCCATATGTTAGAGTTGGAACAATTTCCCCTTTGTAACATTGGATAACTGTTAGAATAGAAAATGTGCCAAATGTGTTTTCTACTTTTTTCTTCTGGGCAATCAAGGACAAGCATTTCATCTGTAGTTGCTTGTGCACACCCACAGAAGAAAGATACTGGTAGTAGTTATTGTCTAGATATTTCCATTGAGTGACCTGCTCTAATTGTAAGTTATTTAGGTAGCTGTTACAATTCCCAAGGGGTTTCCTTTTAGGATTGAATATCAAGTTTTTTTGTTGCGGCCGCATTTGTTTCTAACTCCAGCACATTCATATATCTACAGAGAGTTGGTGAACCTCTCTAGGAATATTGGTGTTAGGTCCAGCAATATATCGTCATCGTCATATGCCAGGAAATTCACTTGCAACTGGCCCAACCTTGGGTGGAAAACTCTCTTAGTTGGTACGGCGGTCTTTAAGTCAACAATGCATAATTTAAACAATGTGGGGGCAAGTACCCAACCCTGCCTGAGACCTCTGTATGATTGGAAAGGATCTGATTAAATTCCATTGGAATTCAGATGGACTTGAGTTTCCATCTCAGAGAGTAAATACTGCAGTATGTTAATTAGTGAAACTGGGCATCCTATGTATTTCAGTTTGTTACATAACTTAGGGTCAGGGTTGGCTCTAGGTGTGGAGGCAGCCTATGCTAAGCTCCGCTCTTGTCTGAGTCAGATAAAATGATCTGCCGTTACAAGATCACAGGAGTTGTTGGGGTTTAGCCAGTACCCCAAGTTGTTAAGCAGGTAAAGGAAGTTTTCTCCTGGCTATCTTGCTTCAATAGTTGAAATAATCTTTCTAACACTGTGGTTAGTGCGATACAAGTTTCGCTTTTATTAGTGATAGTGTTGGATAGTTTTTCACATTACATTGTAACGCGTCAAATACACTTAAAGGCAAATGTGCGCCTTGTTTGTCAGCCGACACGTGTTTCGACCCGAAAGCGTCTTTATCAAGGCTATGGTCAAAGTTCGTGAGCCCCCTGTGGGGTCCTGGTTCTGGTATGGGTGCTGTCCTGTTGGCAGGCGTGGCTCCTGTTGGGCCCTGGTTATGCTGCTTGGTTCTTGGTCCGTTGCGGCTCCCATTGTTACATAACTTAACACTATTCAATCCGTCCAAGGCCTGAGTTAGGTCTAGAAAGGTCATATCGATAGCTAGGCCAGAAAGTGTGAATTTAGAGAAGTATCTAGGCCTTGCCTAAGCCAGATTCATTTTTATCCCATATCTTTCCACGCCTAATCCACATTTGAAGATTTTTTTAGAACAATTACGGACAATTCCGTATTCCGTATCTTGCCGGATAAGTGGACTGAGGCAGAAGGATAATGTGATTTGCCCAGGCGCACCCAAGTTTGGTTGTGTTGGAAGTTGGGATTGTAACCCAGAACTCCTTTTTTGAAATTCTATCTCTCGTCTTTCAACAATCTGACACATAAATGAATTTCCATAGAGGGTAAACTAGATACCAACTCCTAACCCCCATACTCTCATATAAACATATATCTGATTTGTTAGAGATATTAACATTGCTTCCCTTGTTTAATTTGGAGACAGAACGCAACATACATGTGATTCATTGCTGCTGTCTCTTTGAGACTCACACCAATGAAAACACACTCTTCCAACAATCATTGCAATGGGCCATTAATTATTTGATTTTCCTGTGGGAGAACTCTAGCTCACAAATGAAGTTGTGCTGAGAAGGCTAAGAGACAATTTAGCCGTGCCGTGTAGTCTATGTAGGCCATTTATTGAGGAATGCTGTAGTCTATTACAACATGCATGAGCAAGGCTGTTCACCTATATTTGCTCACAATTACTCAAGCATAGTGAGATACACTTTTTTTACCTCAAATATTATATCATTTTATGAAGTGTGCAGATGGCACCTCTTTCCATACCCGCTTCAGTGTTTAGATAGTTGCCTTTCAAGGTTACCCGTGCCTGATTCCTCTAGCACTGATTGGCTACTGTTACTGATCCTGTTGTGCTAACCAATATCCCATGGAATCTGCTCAGACTATTGCTAAATTCCTATGCTGCCACATTAGGGAAAGTCTCTCCAGCCGAGCATACCTTGAACTATATGTTGAGTATACCGCTTGCCCTCTATAGATCATATGCTGGATGGGAAATGCAGCTACCACATGAAAAGTTACCACATGAAAAGTTAAAGCAAGAGGGAATACACTGTAGAGATTGTGCTCAACAACACTTGGCAAACACTTATTGTAATATCAATTCCTTCATTAGATTTATTCTTTTAGGTTTATATCTCCAGGGCACTGTAGCCTCATCAAGTTGTCCATATCATGCCCTGAAGAAGGCTGAGCTTTACATTGTTGGCTCAATATGCCGAAACCTAAGTTGGCATCAGATTGTTTCCCTTCATTGTTGTCAAAAGTCTTGATTGAATGGGCTGACAAATGCAGAGCCAAACAAAGTCTGACCGTAGTTCACAAGTCTTGTAGAAAACAAAATGGACCATTTGGGTGTTCCTCACAATTGATGATATTATTCAGCCTTTGTGGCTTTTCAATGCATGTTTCTGTGTGCATGTTAGTTGTGTATTGTCTGATTGTGGGTGTTTAGTCATGTTTTGGTGATTCATGCACACTTGGTGCCATATATGTTTAAGTGGATTCCTACATTTTCAATCTGTAACCTATTTTTTTGTGATTTATGTTTGTGCATATTACATGTAAAATAAAATACATATATTCTTTTCTACAAATGTTTTCACACATAACTTTTTAAAGGTGTGCTATATTTGGTTGGTTTTAAAAATAATGTCTTGCATATAGACTGTGAGGAATCCAGTGGAGTCATCGCTGATTCCCCGGCAGTGACCTCCTCCCATGTGGCCAGAGGACGGCAGCTGCTACCTGATCCTGACCCTGGGGGTGGTTATATGGGGGAGGATGATGTGGCCAGAGGACAGCAGCTGCTACCTGATCCTTACCCTGGGGGTGGTTATATGAGGGAGGATGATGTGGCCAGAGGATGGCAGCTGCTACCTGATCCTGACCCTGGGGGTTGGTTTATGAGGGAGGATGATGTGGCCAGAGGACGGCAGCTGCTACCTGATCCTGACCCTGGGGGTTGGTTTATGAGGGAGGATGATGTGGCCAGAGGACGGCAGCTGCTACCTGATCCTGACCCTGGGGGTGGTTATATGAGGGAGGATGATTTGGCCAGAGGACGGCAGCTGCTACCTGATCCTGAGCCTGGCGGTGGTTATATGAGGGAGGATTATGTGGCCAGAGGACGGCAGCTGCTACCTTATCCTGACCCTGGGGGTTGGTTTATGAGGGAGGATGATGTGGCCAGAGGACGGCAGTTGCTACCTGATCCTGACCCTGGGGGTGGTTATATGAGGGAGGATGATGTGGCCAGAGGACGGCAGCTGCTACCTGATCCTGACCCTGGGGGTGGTTATATGAGGGAGGATGATGTGGCCAGAGGACGGCAGCTGCTACCTGATCCTGACCCTGGGGGTGGTTATATGAGGGAGGATAACATGAGAGTGGATAAGCGTTGGGGAGGACGTAATGACTCCATCAGAAGAGATGCAGTATTCTCCCCGGTCTCCAGAAGAAAACCCTATGATACCCACATTTCTACTGGCATATTATCAGTCTAGTCCAAATCCCATTAATACCACAAACATTTGCACCACACATATAAAATCTCCTGTTTCTGATATTTCTTCATATGAAAGCTTTGAACAACATCATTTTAGAAATCCAATAACATCTATGGACTTTAGCTCCCAGAAAACCTCCAGTACTGAGACGAAGAAGAGGAGGTAGGAGTTGATGCAGAATTATTGTATTTATGTATTGGGTATTTAAAATGAACCTATACACAATGTGTTTCAAGGCGCAACTAAGCAAACCCCCAAACCTAATATGCAGAGTAGTTGTTTGACTGAACCTCAAGTGCGCGGGACATATAAAATTTCATCTGCACTCAAAGTAACAGAATGGGAGAGAACCGTGCTGGAGAAAGCAGAGAAAGAGAACGGGAACATCCATGCGGCAGCACGCGAATGCGAGTCACACATACCGGCCTGGCATGAAGGAAGTAGAGAGACAGCAGGCACACCTGAAGGTCTGTGTAAGTGCTGGGAGCCACAGTGGAGCTCCTGGAAGTGTGGTTGTGCCGGGAAGCAGCAGTCTCCGGTCCAAGCAACAGAGAGAAGCCGGCGAGTGAACGCAGAGCTGCAGGAAACAGTTGAGAAATGTCTGCATTGTGTAGTAAGCCATCCCAGGGAGGAAGCTTCACTGCAGAGAGACATCATAAGTCGGAGACATTGTGATCTGCCGGTGAGTCTGCCCAGAGCCATTGGGGGCCCCGTAGCAACATGCATGCCATCAAGTCAATGAACTATGTGAGACTGCTATTAGGGATAATGCTGAAAGGTAGTTTAAAATCAGACAAAACCCAATGTTAAAGCATCGCCAAAAAGGAAGAATATTTGAATACTGAAAAGATTAAGTGCAGCAACAAAACCTGAACCGATGTCTATGCGTGAGAAATGAATGGGGGGGAGCTGGAGCAAGTGTTACCCTAAGTGAACATATTGAAACACAACAAAATGGATGCGGCTGTGGCATATTGACAAATACAGTGAAACCAATAAGAGGTCCTGGTAAAAGGAATACACCAGGCAGTTGACATTTGCGGAAAGACATGTGGCAGGGGGGTATACTAGGCAATTCACCACATTTTCATAAAGTATTTGCAATTGTGGTGAGATAGCTGGCAGGGGAGTATACCAGGGGATCTAAGAAGTCCATAACAGAAGTCCTGGCAAACAAAGATACCAGGCATTTTGAAACTGTATAATAACTTTAACATATTGGCAAGATACCTGACAGGGGAGTACACCAGGATGTCTGAACAGCCCACAAGAGGATTCCAGGTAAAGGAATATTTCAGGCAAGCAGTCAAAGTGCACAAGAAGTTAAGGAAAGCTTATTGTGGAATGTATTATATGAATGAGGACTTTGTGAATCCAGTAGAAAGAAACCTAGGAAGTGTTGGATATCATGAAATGTATTGTTTGAATAAGAACTAGTCTCGGAGGATAGCACAGGGGCAGTGTGCTTGCATTGGAAGCAAAATGACACAGAGCAACAAAGGGTGGATCCCCGGGTCAGTGCTTAGAAACCTCTGGGTATTAAGCATGTTATGAATAAATTATGTCATATAATGACTTTCAGAATCTAGTATAAATAACCCAAGGAACTGTTGGATACAGAGACACCTTTATGATACCAAGAAACCGTTGTTTCGAAGAAGCACCTTTGCCATCCTAGCTAAACGTCCATGGGAAGGGAACCATCCTCTGGATCCAAGTGTTTCTCCTTAGAGAGCACCTTTGCCATCCTACCCAACCATCCATGGGAAGGGAACCATCCTCTGGATCCAAGGGTTTCTCCTTAGAGAGCACCTTTGCCATCCTACCTAACCATCCATGGGAAGGGAACCATCCTCTGGATCCGATGGTTTCTCCTTAGAGAGCACCTTTGCCATCCTACCTAACCATCCATGGGAAGGGAACCATCCTCTGGATCCAAGGGTTTCTCCTTAGAGAGCACCTTTGCCATCCTACCTAACCATCCATTGGAAGGGAACCATCCTCTGGATCCGATGGTTTCTCCTTAGAGAGCACCTTTGCCATCCTACCTAACCATCCATGGGAAGGGAACCATCCTCTGGATCCGATGGTTTCTCCTTAGAGAGCACCTTTGCCATCCTACCTAACCATCCATGGGAAGGGAACCATCCTCTGGATCCGATGGTTTCTCCTTAGAGAGCACCTTTGCCATCCTACCTAACCATCCATGGGAAGGGAACCATCCTCTGGATCCGATGGTTTCTCCTTAGAGAGCACTTTTGCCATCCTACCTAACCATCCATGGGAAGGGAACCATCCTCTGGATACAAGGGTTTCTCCTTCGAGAGCACTTTTGCCATCCTACCTAACCATCCATGGGAAGGGAACCATCCTCTGGATCCAAGGGTTTCTCCTTAGAGAGCACCTTTGCCATCCTACCTAACCATCCATGGGAAGGGAACCATCCTCTGGATCCAAGGGTTTCTCCTTGGAGAACACTTTTTGTTGGATTTATTTTTATATCTTGATTATGAACGCTTTTTGCTAAACATAAGTTGAAGATATTTCCTTGCACCCTTAGTTTTCTTTTTCTATTGTGAGGAACAGATTAGAATGTTTTGGACACAAGGGCGGTTTCTAAGTTTCTAACGCCTTGACACAGACTGATCTTTAGTTTTAGTTTCCTAGGCAGGGAAACTCAGGAAAGGGCTAGAGAGGCATTTATCAACACATTTTACTTTAATAAAAATGTCTGACAATTGAAACACTACAACTTTGTGTCCACCTCTCATTTCAGACCCCTCAAAACACACACTCGGTTCCCTTTTTTGCTATCACCATATCAAAACAATAATAATATAAATGTGATTGACCACAGACACAATGGTAGCCTACCCAACCGATTATTATGCTGACACAAGAGCAAATCACCCCAAATGGTGAACTAGAATTTACATGGAGCATTCGGCAGGTGCTTGTCAAATCCTGGCTTATTTATTCTTTGCCTTCTGAAACCTGTAGTTCTGCTCCTACTATTATACATCCAGGACTGCAAGTGTCAAATGAAAAGGAAAGAAACAGGACAGTGCAAGCATCTGAGTGATAATTCACCAGACTGTACCTGTATTACAGAGACTTGGCTCTGGCAATCATCTGGCCCTGCTGTGGTACAATCCCTAGCAACAGATTTTAACATCTTCCACATAGAGCGGGCTGCCGCTCCCACCCAGGAGATAGGGTTGATATACTATTTAGATCTAGTGTTACTGGGATTGTGACGCCTGTTATCTATGATATCAAGGCAGAGGCCCTTGTTTCGCCTTTTAACTTGTCCCCTACTATGTCCTTACATATCTTGCTCATTTATTGCCCTCCTGGTTTTGACTCTTTTTTAGAGCTAGTCGCTGATCTTCAGCTCCGTTTTGCTAATCTCTGGTTGATTGGTGATTTCAATCTTAAACCCAACAACCCGTCTGATTTATTAGCGAGCCATTTTATTTCTGTTATGTACGATCTTGCCCTTCCTCAGCTGGTTATGGGGCCTACCCACCAGCGCAGTAACACCTTGGATCTTGTTCTTGCCCCTGAGCCTTCCATCACAGTATATCCTCCCATGCTGGCTGTTTGGATTGATCACTTCATAATTCCCTTTTCTTGGAAATTTAAACTCTCTGCTCCAGGCTGAAAGGTTCCACCTGCCTCTCGGCGTAATTGGGGCACTGTCCCTGGCATCGGACTTTTGACTCAGATGGAAATTTATTGTGGGGGCTTTCCTATGCCTGATTTGAATTGTATCTTGCTGGATTTTACAGCTTCTGCTGACTATCACCCCCCTCAAGTCTTCTAAGCCTAGGCCACACTTGTTGGAACCATTGTTTAATAACCAGCTTGGGGCCCTCTATCCTCAACGGAGACAGGCAGAGAGGAAATGGCCGTCTTTCTTTTGCCCTGTGGCTAAGTTGTTTCTGTGCCAAATGTCTTCCTGATATCATGAAGTCATCCGCGAAGCTAAGTATGCCTGTTTTTTGCATCAGGTTGAAATTTCTGTTAATTTACCTAGAGAACTTTTTAGAATTGTGCGCTCTCTTTCCTCTTTTCCTTTGGGGGCTATCCCACCATATCAGTCTCTATGTGACTCCCTGTCTCCGTACTTTACAGAAATAATTGAAAATATTTGGGCTGGTATTTGTTCCTCTGGGTTACATACTGCAGAGCCACATAGTCTGGTCCCCACGTCCAGTTCTTCTCATTTGTGGTCCTTGTTCCCTGTTTTTACCCCTCAGTGTATCATTATTGCCACTGCTATGCTCAAGGCCTCCTCTCCTACTGATCCTATTCCTCTTTCTGTGTTGAAGAAAGCCATGCCCTTAATTTCACCATTAGTCACGCAGGCTGTTAATATGTCTTTCAGTTCTGGCTTTGTTCCTGCTACCCCAAGCATGCTTTAGTTATCCCTCTTCTGAAGAAACCCTTTCTTGATTTTTCTGTTCCTTCCAATTTTCGCCCCATCTCCTTACTTACTTTTTTTTATATTGCTGTTGGAATCTTTAGCGGGTCCCCTTCTTATTCTTTTCTGGAGGATTCCTCCCTTTTTGACCCCTCCGTGTAGTGTGTTAGTAATGTTTGCAAAAGTAGATAGTAGCAAAAGGCTACACAAGTATGTGCAATAACACTAGCAGGCCGATTCATGGAATCAATGTGCGCCGAAAAAACGGCGCACGCGTGCGAAAACGTGCGATTCGCAGAGAAACAGCAAAAATCGCAGTGCAAGTGCCATTATCGCACAGAAAACATGGCACATCAATTCATGGAAGTCCGTGCACGCGCGAAATGTGGGATGTGCGCTGAGAAAGTGCGCGGCGCACGCTGGCGCACGCTGGCGCACAGGTCATCGAACGCCGTGCGATAAGGCCACAGAGAAATCGCACATAGCGCGGCGCACATAACAAAAGTAGGCGTAACACGGGGCGTCACACGCAGAATGGGGAACAACTCGTGAAAATGTGGGCCTCACGGGGGAAGTACAGGAGGCAAGTGCGCAGAACGCCCACACGCTCGCCTACAACACGTATTCATGGAATCGAATAGGGAAAAACAGCGCACGGCCAAAGACGCGCACAGGCCTATACATGTCCGCCACACGAAAGCAGGCGGTAGCGTCCCTGCGCAGGAAAAAAATGTGCGCCAAAGTCCTATACGCGCGAGAAGGCCCACACGCGATCGGGTCTGGGGGAGCGTGTGCGTGTATTTCAGGGGTGCGCGAGAAGTTTCACACGCGATTGGCCTGGGCGCGTGTATTTCAGGGGTGCGCGAGAAGTTTCTCACACGCGATTGGCCTGGGCGCGTGTATTTCAGGAGCTCGCGGGGGTTTTCACATGCGATCGGGCCTGGGGGAGTGTTTGCGTGTATTTCAGGGGTGCGCATGAAGTTCCACACGCGATTGGCCTGGGCGCGTGTATTTCAGGGGTGCGCGAGAAGTTTCTCACACGCAATTGGCCTGGGCGCGTGTATTTCAGGGGCTCGCAGGTGTTTTCACACGCGATCGGGCCTGGGGGAGCGTGTGCGTGTATTTCAGGGGTGCGCGTGAAGTTCCACACGCGATTGGCCTGGGCGCGTGTATTTCAGGGGTGCGCGAGAAGTTTCTCACACGCGATTGGCCTGGGCGCGTGTATATTAGGGGCTCGCGGGTGTTTTCACACGCGATCGGGCCTGGGGGAGCGGGGTACGTGTATTCCAGGGGCTCGCGGGTGTTTATACATGCGATCGGGCCTGGGGGAGCGTGGTACGTGTATTTCAGGGGCTCGCGGGTGTATACACACGCGATCTGGCCTGGGGGAGCGTGTGCGTGTATTTCAGAGGTGCGCGAGAAGTTCCACACGCGATTGGGCTGCGTGCGGGCATTTCAGGGGTGCGCGTGAAGTTTCACACGCGATTGGGCTGCGTGCGGGTATTTCAGAGGTGCGCGCAAAGTTTTACACGCGATCTGGCCTGGGGGAGCGTGTGCGTGTATTTCAGGGGCTCGCGGGTGTTTCCACACGCGATCGGGCCTGGGGGAGCGGGGTACGTGTATTCCAGAGGCTCGCGGGTGTTTTCACACGCGATCGGGCCTGGGGGAGCGGGGTACGTGTATTCCAGGGGCTCGCGGGTGTTTTCACACGCGATCGGGCCTGGGGGAGCGTGCTACTTGTATTCTAGTGGTTCCCCTTAAAATTTTACACGCGATCATGCCTGTTGGGGAGCGGGGTACCACTCACCGTCTGCCTTGCGTGTAGAAGAACGCGTAGCCAACACCCGCTGTGAAGTAATAGCGTGTGAACCCCAACGGATGGAAAACACACGCACCGCACGAAAAGCACGTACAGAGCAGTGTAAAGGCACGCGGGATCTCCAAGCCCTGCCAGGGCAACGCCCGTGCGCGAAACACCACAGACGCGCTTACGCTGTTTGGGCCTTTGGTCCAATGAAATCGCGTACGCGTGCTGACGCGCTTACGCGCTAAGGCCCTTTCCTCGAATTTCACGCTGACGTGCAGGATTTTCACGTGCCAAATCACTCCGTATCAAGCTGGCCACGCGAAAACACACGGAAGACCACGCTCCTGCCCAGAAGGCCGAATTACTGCCCCCAGTGCCCCGAGCAGCCTCCCACGTGCCATCTGCTGCTGTTTGCCTGCCTGCCTGCCTGCCTGCTGCCACCATGCCCTGCCATTTGGTGCCTGTACATCAGCCATCTGCAGGGGTCCAGTTGCTGTGTCCACCCCTGCTGGAACAGAAGACTCCCGACTCGGATAACATCGCTCCACAGCCAGCCCCAGGACCCAGTTGCCCACCCACTCCTGCCCCTGGGGTTGCCATGTCGGGCACATCAACATCTGGCACCAGTGGCAACCCCCGGCCAGAGGGGCAGAGGGGCACCAGCTTCACTGCCACCGAAGTTGGTGTCCTGGTGGAGCAAGTCCTGGGGCAGTATGATGCCCTCTTCGGATCATCCCGCGCCAACAAGGAAGGACGGGAGAGGATCTGGGCCGACTGTGTGGTTGCCATCAACGCGGAGGGGGTGGCAACCCGCACCATCCAGAAGGTCAAGAAGCGCTGGGAGGACTTGAGGTCCAGGACCCTCATAAAGGCCCGGCGCCTCGTGGAGGGGGGCCGGGGCCGCATGAGTTCCATCCAGATGAGGGTCCTGGAACGCGTACACCCAGCGCTCCACGCCCAGGTCCTTGAGAGGGAGACCCGTCTGGAGTTGAGCGGTAAGTGGCCAAGCATTGCTGTGTGAGACAGGGCATGTTGCAGTGTGCTGGTTGTCTGATACTTGCCTGTATGTGTGACATAGGCCATGTACGCATGTATGTGTGCAGGGACATCATGGTAATGCATGTGCGACCAGTAATGTGTGAACCGCACAGTTGTTGCATGTGTTTAAATGCGACATGGGGAGCCCTATGCAGATTGCACACATGAGAGCATGGCAGTCTCTGTTCCTGGACATGGGTGGGGTGAGGGATGGGTGCTGATGCCAGGTACATATATGGTATCCATGTCTGTGTGCCTGACCTGCGTGTCTGTGACTTGTGAATGCCATGGATACATGACACATGTCTGTGACAATTTACAGATTCACTGATGCAGCCTAGTCATCCTTGTATCCACTGTGATTGGGGTGTACGGGGCCAGATGGATGTGACTGAGGTGAAGTGTGTGCATGTGATAGGCATGACCCATGATGCATGTGAGTACCATTACATTGTATGTTTCGAGAGTCCATTGGACATGTATGGAAATGTCCATGGCATGCACCATGACTGTCACTGTGTGTGTATTGCCTGGACTGACACATGTGTTGTGGAGGGACATGATGGAAGTGTACTTTGACAGTGGCACTCATCTGCTATTGCTTCCTGTCTAGGGGACCATTGTACAGTACCCTGATGCTTGTGTTCTATGTCTCCCTCTACGCAGCGGCTAGTGAAGAAGAGGGCGGAGACGGCGCTGTGGAGCAAGGTGGCGGGGACGCCCCCACGGCTGCAGCGGAAGGGGTGGGTGAGCCCCCACAGGGGCCTGCTACGGCGGAAGACGGTGAGAAGCCATCCAGGTTGTTGGTTCCCACAAAGGAGGAGGAGGCCACCACTGAGGCGCACATGGGGCCTGGTGGGGGCATCCCTGCTGGTGCAAGTGGTGTAGTCCAGGGGCAGGGGCAGGAGGCAGCACAGGTCACCGTGGAGGGGCCTGTGCATGTCGCTGTCCCTGACCCTGTGGGTGCACCACCATGCACCAGCAGGGATGCCCCGTCCCAGGCCTGTCCGCAGGTAGAGGGGATGTCCATGTCATCTGACTCCCCTCCACCTGCGGACGAGGGGACCCCTGGCCGTATGGAGAAGGTCCTGATTGGGGTCGCGATGCGCATGGCTGTGATTCGTGATGCCGTGCGTGCTTCCCAGGAGGAGCACGCACGTCATCACGAAGAGCACCGTGCCGACGTGGCCCAATTGGGATCGTCCATGTTCGGGGGTTTCCTGCATGTGTCAGCTAATCTGGCGGCCCTCTCCTCCTCTGTGGAGACTATACGCCAGTCGTTCTCCTTGCCGTCTTCCGGCCCAGATGCCACCAGTGCCCCCTGTGGACCTGCCCTGACCTTGGTGGTGATCCCATCCCTGCCACAGTCGGGAGTCAGAGGTCCAGCAGGGGTGGACACCACAGCAACTGTACCCCAGCAGATGGAGGATGTGCCGGCATCATCAGGCAGGGCACGTGCACGACGGCGTCGGTGGATTCCATCAGCCTGGATGCCGTCGTGCTGGCACAGGCAGTGGCGTCGGAGGCAGCAGCGGAGTCAACGTGGGAGGCATCATGGCTCGGAGCCATCAACATCGGAGGGGCAGGCATCGGCCGGAGGGCAGGAGGACCCAGGACGGGAAGTGTCTTCCGTGTGGCAGCGGTTGGGCCAGCATATAGGTGCGGAGCGGCGGCGGGCGGAAGAGGCGTGGCTCACAATGGTCAGGGCGGAGAACTCCATGCGGAGGGCCCTGAGGCGGGCCGAGTGCCTCGAGGCAATCTGCAGGGGGTTGGAGGAGGAGACGGCGTCGTCCCTGCGGACCCTCGGGGCCATGGAACAGGACCGCCTCCGGGACATCGAACAGGAGTTCGATGATGCCCTGGCCCGGAACACCACGGAGTGAGCCGCTGGACTTGCCCGCCGCCTTTGTATATAGTTATATAGTTAGTGTTAGGTTTCCTTTAATTTTTTTTTATTTGGTTGTGATTGGTCAATGCGCCACATTTTTGTATATAGTTCAGTTTTTAGTTAGTTGTCATAGTTAGGTTTCATTTGGTTGGGCTCATGGACCCGGGATTATCTTGTAAATAGTTCTTCAATGGATTCTTTTATTTTTTGTTTTTTTTTCATCGCCATGGAGCAATGGTTTTTGTTTATCATTTACACTTGGATTACTTTTCTGACTGTGACTTTGGACACCATTCATTTTGATTGTGCTGTGTGTTTTTGATTTTTTTCATGGACATTCATCTTCTTTTGGTTGTTTTGCTTTGCGGTTTTTCTCATTTCATTTCCATTCAAGTTGATTTCCAATACATTTTTATTTTCATCCTTCAATGTGTCGTATCATCTCGTTGCTTTCATGCATGTCATGTTGGGTGTTTTAACATTCACTTGCAGCCATTGTGTGTGACAGACATGTGTTCATTTGCATTATTTGCATTGGGTGTGTAACATGTAATTGCCTTTGATATGTGGGTGGATGTGATAGTTGGTTGGGTCTTTTGGCAGGGGAGGATGGCCATTACGGACATGATTGGGGATTGTTGGGACCCAGGTGCAGGGGGGCATGGATGGGACATGGGCGAGGGCCTGGTGGAGGGTGCCCCTGCACTGCTGGGGGGTAGGGGGGTGGGGAACATGAGTTGGACATGGGTGGGGGCCTGCTGGCAGGTGCCCCACAGTGCTGGGGGGTGGGGGTGGTGGGGAACATGAGTTGGACTTGGGTGGGGGCCTGCTGGCAGGTGCCCCTGGTGGCTGGGGGTGCAGGGGGACATGCGTTGGTGGGCAGTAGTGCAAGTTGACATGTGGGTTGGCTGGGGGGCATGGCCATGGTGGATGGGGTGCCTGCAGGACATGTGCAGGGTAGGCCCCTGTGGTGTGAGCCACCTGCAGGGGCCGTGGAGGGTGTAGAGGGAACACCTGGGAGGACCCACACATGCAATTCACGTGTGGTGCTCCCCGCGCACCCCTGTAATACACGTACCCTGATGAAATCGCGTGTGAAACTTCCCGCGCACCCCTGAAATACACGCACGCACTCCAATCGCGTGTGAAACTTCCCGCACACCCCTGAAATACACGCACGCAGCCCAATCGCGTGTGAAACTTCCCACGCACCCCTGAAATACACGCACGCAGCCCAATCGCGTGTGAAACTTCCCGCGCACCCCTGTAATACACGTGCCCAGGCCAATCGCGTGTGGAACTTCTCGCGCACCCCTGAATTACACGCACACGCTCCCCCAGGCCCGATCGTGTGTGTAACCACCCGCGAGCCCCTGAAATACACGCGCCCAGGCCAATCACGTGTGGAACTTCTCGCGCACCCCTGAAATACACGCACACGCTCCCCCAGGCCCAATCGCGTGTGAAACCACCCACGAGCCCCTGAAATACACGCGCCCAGGCCAATCGCGTGTGGAACTTCTCGCGCACCCCTGAATTACACGCACACGCTCCCCCAGGCCCGGTCGCGTGTGGAACTTCTCGCGCACCCCGGAAATACACGCGCCCAGGCCAATCGCATGTGGAACTTCTCGCGCACCCCGGAAATACACGCACCCAGGCCATTCGCGTGTAATACTTCTCGTGCACCCCTGAAATACACGCACATGCTCCCCCAGGCCAGGTCGCGTGTGACCCTTCTCGCGCACGCGTGTTCCCGACACCCGTAATACGCGTTCCCCGCTTTGCGTTTGCTGTTTGCCAGTCCGGTAAACTGGTACAGGGTTGGCGCAGCCCTATGCGATGGTTTTGCGATCTTGATGGCTTTTCCTTTCGCGAGGGCGTTCTTGGGGGCGTAACTGGCGCTGCTGCAGGGTCGCTGCGCCACTCTGCGCCACGTCTGCTTTTGGAGGTGGGAATCCATGAATACGCTGTGCGCAGAAATTGATTTTATCACACGCGGCTGGCGCAGACATTCGCACGGGCACGCTGTGCACCAGCCGCGTGCGACACTTTTGAGAGGAATTACATGAATCGGCCTGTAGGTGTGATTGTCAATACTGGTGTGTTAGTGATGTATGTTTATAAAGATTGTTCACCTATTGCTCATTATGCAATGGAAGCATTTATATTTACATATACATATTTACAGGCCGATTCATGGAATTAATGTGCGCCGAAAATTCCGGCGCAAGCGTGTGAAAACGTGCGATTCGCAGTGAAAGAGCGAAAATCGCTGTGCAAGTGCGAAAATCGCAGTGAAACCAGCGCATATCGATTCATGGAAGTCCGTGCACGAGAAAAATATTGGATGTGCGCTGAAAAAGTGCGCGGTGCACGCTGGCGCACGCTGGCGCACAGGTCATCGAACGCCGTGCGATAAGGCCACAGCGAATTCGCACATAGCGCGGCGCACATAACAAAAGTAGGCGTAACACGGGGCGTTACACGCAGAATGGGGAACAACTCGTGAAAATGTGGGCGTCACGGGGGAAGTACAGGAGGCAAGTGCGCAGAACGGCCACACGCTCGCCTACAACACGTATTCATGGAATGGAATAGGGAAAAACAGCGCACGGCCAAAGACGCGCACAGGCCCATACATGTCCGCCACACGAAAGCAGGCGGTAGCGTCCCTGCGCAGGCAAAAAATGTGCGCCAAAGTTCTACACGCGCGAGAAGTTCCACACGCGATCGGGTCTGGGGGAGCGTGTGCGTGTATTTCAGAGGTGCGCGAGAAGTTCCACACGCGATCGGGCCTGGGGAAGCATGTGCGTGTATTTCAGGGGTGCGCGTGAAGTTTTACACGCGAATGGCCTGGGTACGTGTATTTCAGGGGTGCGCGAGAAGTTCCACACGCGATTGGCCTGGGCGCGTGTATTTCAGGGGTGCGCGAGAAGTTCCACACGCGATGGGGCCTGGGGGAGCGTGTGCGTGTATTTCAGAGGTGCGCGAGAAGTTTCACACGCGATAGGCCTGGGCGCGTGTATTTCAGAGGTGCGCGAGAAGTTTCACACGCGTTAGGCCTTGGCGCGTGTATTTCAGAGGTGCGCGAGAGGTTTCACACGCGATCAGGCCTGGTGGAGCGTGTGCGTGTATTTCAGAGGTGCGCGAGAAGTTTCACTCGAGATTGGCCTGGGTGCGTGTATTTCAGAGGTGCGCGAGAAGTTTCACACGCGATTGGCCTGTGCGCGTGTATTTCAGGGGTGCGCGAGAAGTTCCACACGCGATCGGGCCTGGGGGAGCGTGTGCGTGTATTTCAGAGGTGCGCGAGAAGTTTCACACGCGATTGGCCTGGGCGCGTGTATTTCAGAGGTGCGCGAGAAGTTTCACATGCGATCGGGCCTGGGGGAGCGTGGTACGTGTATTTCAGGGGCTTGCGGGTGGTTTTACACGCGATCGGGCCTCGTCGAGCGGCGTACGTGTATTTCAGGGGCTCGCGGGTGGTTTACACGTGATCGGGCCTGGGGGAGCAGGGTACCACTCACCGTCTGCCTTGCGTGTAGAAGAACGCGTAGCCAACACCCACCCGCTGTGAAGTAATAGCGTGTGAACCCCAACGCCTGCAAAACACACGCACCGCACCCCACGAAAAGCTACGCCCGAGTGCGATACGTCATAGACGCGCATACGCGCTAAGGGCCTTTGGTCCAATGGAATCGCGTATGCGTGCTGATGCGCTTACGCGCTAAGGGCCTTTCCTCGAATTACACGCTGACGTGCAGAATTTTCACGTGCCAAATCACTCCGTATCAAGCTGGCCATGCATAAGCACACGGAAGACCACGCTCCTGCCCAAAAGGCCGAATTACTGCCCCCCAGATCCCCGAGCAGCCTCCCACAAGCCATCTGCTGCTGCCTGCCTGCCTGCTGCCACCGTGCCCTGCAATTTGGTGCCTGCACATCAGCCATCTGCAGGGGTCCAGTTGCTGTGTCCACCCCTGCTGGAACAGAACACTCCCGACTGGGATACCATCGCTCCACAGCCCAGCCCCAGGACCCAGTTGCCCACCCACGCCTGCCTCAGGGGTCGCCATGTCGGGGCAAACACCATCCGAGACCACTGGCGACCCCCAGCCAGAGGGGCAGAGGGCCGCCAGCTTCAGTCAGAAGGAAGTTGGTGTCCTGGTGGAGCTTGTCCTGGGGCATTATGATGCCCTCTTCGGATCACCATGCACCGACAAGGAAGGACGGGACAGGATCTGGGACGACTTTGTGGTTGCCATCAACGCGGAGGGGGTGGCAACCCGCAACATCAAGCAAGTCAAGAAGCGCTGGGAGGACTTGAGGTCCAGGACCCTCATAAAGGCCCGGCGCCTCGTGGAGGGGGGCCGGGGCAGCATGAGTACCATCCAGCTGAGGGTCCTGGAACGCGTACGCCCAGCGATCCGTGCCCAGATCCTTGAGAGGCAGACCCGTCTGGAGTCGAGCGGTAAGTGGCCAAGCATTGCTGTGTGAGACAGGGCATGTTGCAGTGTGCTGGTTGTCTGATACTTGCCTGTATGTGTGACATAGGCCATGTACACGTGTGTGTGTGCAGGGACATCATGGTCATGCATGTGAGTCCAGTAATGTGTGAAGCACACGGTTGGTGTATGTGTTTAAATGCAACATGGGGAGCCCTATGCGCAATGGACACATGAGAACATGCCAGTCTCTGTTCCTGGACATGGGTGGGGGTGAGGGATGGGTGCTGATGCCATGTACATGTATGGTGTCCATGTATGTGTTTCTGACCTGCGTGTCTGTGACTTGTGAATGCCATGGATGCATGACACATGTCTGTGACAATGTTCAGAATCACTGATGCAGCCTAGTTATCCTTGCATCCACTGTGTCTGGGGTGTACGAGTCCAGATGGATGAAAGTACGTTGAAGTGTGTGCATGTGATAGGCATGACCCATGATGCATGTGAGTCCAAAAACAACATTGTATGCTTCAAGAGTCCCTTGGACATGTTTGCTTATGTCCATAGCATGCGCCATGCCTGTTACTGCATGTGTTTTGCCTGCACTGACCCATGTGTTGTGGAGGGACATGATGGAAGTGATCTTTGACAGTGCCACTCATCTGCTATTGCTGCCTGTCTATGGGACCATTGTACAGTACCCTGATGCTTGTGTTCTATGTCTCCCTCTACACAGCGCAAAGTGAAGAAGAGGGCGGAGACGGCGCTGTGGAGCTAAGCGGCGGGGATGCCCCCACGGCTGCAGTGGAAGGGGTGGGTGAGCCCCCACAGGGGCTTGCAACGGCGGAAGATGGTGTGGAGCCATCCAGGTTGGTGGTTTCCACAGAGGAGGAGGAGGCCGCTACTGAGCCGCACATGGGGCCTTGTGGGGGCACCCCTGCTGGTGCAAGTGGTGCAGTCCAGGGGCAGGGGCAGGAGGCAGCACAGGTTGCCGTGGAGGTGCCTGTGCATGTCACTGTCCCTGACACTGTGACTGCACCACCATGCACCAGCAGGGATGCCCCATCCCAGCCCCGTCCGCAGGTAGGGGGGATGTCCATGTCATCTGACTCCCCTCCACCTGCAGACGAGGGGACCCCTGGCCGTATGGAGAAGGTCCTGATTGGTGTCGCGTTGCGCACGGCTGTCATTCGTGATGAGGTGCGTGCTTCCCGGGGGGAGCACGCACGTCATCACGAAGAGCACCGTGCCAACGTGGCCCAGTTGGGAGCGGTCATGGTCGGGGGTCTCGTACATGTGTCGGGCACTCTGGCGACCCTCTCCTCCTCTGTGGAGGCTATGCGCCAGTCGTACTCCATGCCGTCTTCCGGCCCAGATGCCACCAGGGCCCCCTGTGGACCTGCCCCGACCAATGCAGCCACCTCGGTGGGGATCCCATCCCTGCCACAGTCGGGAGTCGGAGGTCCAGCAGGGGTGGACACACCGGCAACTGGACCCCAGCAGATGGAGGATGTGACGGCATCATCGGGCAGGGCACGTGCACGACGGCGTCGGTGGATTCCATCAGCCTGGATGCCGTCGTGCTGGCACAGGCAATTGCGTCGGAGGCAGCGGCAGGCCCGACGTGGGAGGCATCATGGCTCGGGGCCATCAACATCAGGGGTGCAGGCATCGGCCGGAGGGCAGGAGAACCCTAGAATGGGAGTGGCTTCTGTGTGGGAGCGGTTGGGCCAGCAGATAGGTGCGGAGCGGCAGCGGGCAGAGGAGGAACGGCTCACAATGGTCAGGGCGGAGGACTCCATGCGGAGTGCGCTGAGGCGGGCTGAGTGCCTCGAGGGTCTTCGCAGGGAGTTGGAGCTGGACACCGCATTATCCCTGCGAGAACTCGGGGCCAGGGAACATGCCTGCCTCCAAGCCATTGAACAGGAGTTCGATGATGCCCTGGCCCATGTCAACAACCAGTGAGCCGTCGGACTAGCCCGCTGCCCTTGTAAATAGTTATGTAGTTAGTGTTAGGTTTCCTTTGCTTTTTTATTTATTTTGGACCTTTTGGACAATGGACCACATTTTTGTATATAGTTTTTTTATTAGGTAGTATTTTTATATAGGTTTCATTTCTTCAGTTGGAATCATGGACCCTGGATTGTTTATCTGTATATAGTTGACTGTTGGATTTTAGTTTTTTTTTTTGGATTTACCCATGGAGCAATGGTTTTCGGTTTTGTTTTTACCTTGGATTTACTTTCTTGAACTGTGACTTTGGACACCTTTCCTTTGGATTATGATTTGTCGTTTTTCATTATTTTACGGACATGCTGCTTTTGGTTTTTGATTCCCATTGTCATTTGTTTATTTTTAATTCCGTTTATGCTGTTTTTAATACATATTTTTCATCAAACTTCAATGTGTAGTATCATCTCATTGGTATCATGCATATCATGATATGGGTTTTGAGATTCACAGACACCCATTGGGTGTATGTGAGGGACATGTGTTCATTTCCAAACTTGCAATTGGGGTTCTATCATGTCATTGTCATTTCTAAGTCGGTGGATGCAATACTCGGGTGGGTGTTTGGCATTTGGAGGCTGACCATAAGGGCCAGGGATCTAGATTGTGATGACATGTTGGCTGGGGGACATGTGTGGGGGCCTACTGGCAGGTGCCCCGCAATGCTGGGGAGTGGGGGTGCAGGGGGACATGAGTGGGACATGAGTGGGGGCCTGCTGGCAGGTGCCCCGCAATGCTGGGGGGTGGGGGTTTGCAGGGGGACATGAGTGGGACATGAGTGGGGGCCTGCTGGCAGGTGCCCCGCAATGCTGGGGGGTGGGGGTGCAGGGGGACATGAGTGGGACATGAGTGGGGGCCTGTTGGCAGGTGCCCCGCAATGCTGGGGGGTGGGGGTTCAGGGGGACATGAGTGGGACATGAGTGGGGGCCTGCTGGCAGGTGCCCCGCAATGCTGGGGGGTGGGGGTGCAGGGGGACATGAGTGGGACATGAGTGGGGGCCTGCTGGCAGGTGCCCCGCAATGCTGGGGGTTGGGGGTGCAGGGGGTCATGAGTGGGACATGAGTGGGGGCCTGCTGGCAGTTGCCCCGCAATGCTGGGGGTGGGGGTGCAAGGGGACATGAGTTGGTGATCAGTAGTGCAAGGAGACATGTGCCTTTGCTGGGGGGCATGCCCATGTTGGGTGGGCTGCCTGCGGGACATGGCCAGGGATGCAGGGTAGTCCCATGTGGTGTGGGCTGCCTGCAGGGGCCGTGGAGGGTGTACAGGGGACACCTGGGAGGACCCACACTGCCAAATCACATGTAGGACTCCCCAGCACCCCTGAAATACACGTACCCTGCTGAAATCGCGTTTGAAACTTCTCGCGCACACCTGAAATACACGTACCCTGCTGAAATCGCGTGTGAAACTTCTCGCGCACCCCTGAAATACACGTACCCTGCTGAAATCGCGTGTGGAACTTCTCGCGCACCTCTGAAATACACGCACACGCTCCCCCAGGCCCGATCGCGTGTGACACTTCTCGCGCACCCCTGAAATACACGCACACGCTCCCCCAGGCCCGATCGCGTGTGAAACTTCTCGCGCACCTCTGAACTACACGCGCCCAGGGCAATCGTGTGTGGAACTTCTCACGCACCACTGGAATACACGCGCCCAGGCCAATCGCGTGTGGAACTTCTCGCGCACCCCTGAAATACACGCGCCCAGGCCAATCGCGTCTGAAACTTCTCGCGCACCTCTGAAATACACGCACACGCTCCCCCAGGCCCGATCGCGTGTGGAACTTCTCGCGCACCCCTGAAATACATGCGCACAGGCCAATCGCGTGTGGAACTTCTCGCGCACCTCTGGAATACACGCGCCCATGCCAATCGCGTGTGGAACTTCTCGCGCCCCCCTGAAATACACGCACCCAGGCCATTCGCGTGTAAAACTTCTCGCGCACCCCTGAAATACACGCACATGCTCCCCCAGGCCCGATCGCGTGTGAAACTTCTCACGCACCTCTGAAATACACGCGCCCAGGCCAATCGCGTGTGAAACTTCTCGCGCACAACTGAAATACACGCACATGCTCCCCCAGGCCCGATCGCGTGTGGAACTTCTCGCGCACCTCTGGAATACACGCGCCCAGGCCAATCGCGTGTGGAACTTCTCGCGCACCCCTGAAATACACGCGCACACTCCCCCAGGCCCGATTGCGTGTGGAACTTCTCGCGCACCTCTGGAATACACGCGCCCAGGCCAATCGCGTGTGGAACTTCTCGCGCACCCCTGAAATACACGCACCCAGGCCATTCGCGTGTAAAACTTCTTGCGCACCCCTGAAATACACGCACACGCTCCCCCAGGCCCGATCGCGTGTGGAACTTCTCGTGCACCTCTGAAATACACATGCCCAGGCCAATCGCGTGTGGTACTTCTCACGCACCCCTGAAATACACGCACCCAGCCCGTTCGCGTGTGAAACTTCTCGCGCACCTCTGAAATATACGCACACGCTCCCCCAGGCCAGATCGCGTGTGGAACTTCATGCGCACCCCCGAAATACACACGCCTAGCCCAATCGCGTGTGGTACTTCTCGCGCACCCCTGAAATACACGCACCCAGCCCGTTCGCGTGTAAAACTTCTCGTGCACCCCTGAAATACACGCACACGCTCCCCCAGGCCCGATCGCGTGTGGAACTTCTCGCGCACCTCTGAAATACACGCGCCCAGGCCAATCGCGTGTGGTACTTCTCCTGCACCCCTGAAATACACGCACCCAGCCCGTTTGCGTGCGAAACTTCAAGCGCACCTCTGAAATACACGCACACGCTCCCCCAGGCCCGATCGTGTGTGGAACTTCTCGCGCTCCTCTGAAATACACGCGCCCAGGCCAATCGCGTGTGGTACTTCTTGCGCACCCCTGAAATACACGCACCCAGCCCGTTCGCGTGTGAAACTTCTCGCGCACCTCTGAAATACACGCACACGCTCCCCCAGGCTAGATCACGTGTGGAACTTCACGCGCACCCCCGAAATACACGCGCCCAGCCCAATCGCGTGTGGTATTTCTCGCGCACCCCTGAAATACACGCACCCAGCCCGTTCGCGTGTAAAACTTCTCGCGCACCCCTGAAATACACGCACACGCTCCCCCAGGCCCGATCACGTGTGGAACTTCTCGCGCACCTCTGAAATACACACGCCCAGGCCAATCGCGTGTGGTACTTCTCGCGCACCCCTGAAATACACGCACCCAGCCCGTTCGCGTGTGAAACTTCAAGCGCACCTCTGAAATACATGCACACGCTCCCCCAGGCCAGATCGCGTGTGGAACTTCACGCGCACCCCCGAAATACACGCGCCCAGCCCAATCGCGTATGGTACTTCTCGCGCACCCCTGAAATACACGCACACGCTCCCCCAGGCTCGTTCGCGTGTGAGACTTCTCGCGCACCTCTGAAATACACGCACACGCTCCCCCAGGCCCGATCGCATGTGAAACTTCTCGCGCACCTCTGAAATACACGCGCCCAGGCCAATCGCGTGTGAAACTTCTCGCGCACCTCTGAAATACACGCACACGCTGCCCCAGGCCCGATCGCGTGTGGAACTTCTCGCGCACCTCTGGAATACACGCGCCCAGGCCAATCGCGTGTGGAACTTCTCGCGCACCCCTGAAATACACGCACCCAGGCCATTTGCGTGTAAAACTTCTCGCGCACCCCTGAAATACACGCACACACTCCCCCAGGCCCGATCGCGTGTGAAACGTCTCACGCACCTCTGAAATACACGCACCCAGGCCAATCGCGTGTGAAACTTCTCGAGCACCTCTGAAATACACGCACACAGGCCAATCGCGTGTGAAACTTCTCGCGCACATCTGAAATACACGCGCCCAGGCCAATCGTGTGTGGAACTTCTCGCACACCTCTGGAATACACGCACCCAGGCCAATCGCGTGTGTAACTTCTCGCGCACCCCTGAAATACACGCACCCAGGCCATTGGCGTGTAAAACTTCTCGCGCACCCCTGAAATACACGCACACGCTCCCCCAGGCCCGATCGCGTGTGGAACTTCTCGCGCATCTCTGAAATACACGCACACGCTCCCCCAGGCCAGATCACGTGTGGAACTTCATGCGCACCCCCGAAATACACACGCCCAGCCCAATCGCGTGTGGTACTTCTCGCGCACCCCTGAAATACACGCACCCAGCCCATTCGCGTGTAAAACTTCTCGCGCACCCTTGAAATACACGCTCACGCTCCCCCAGGCCCGATCGCGTGTGGAACTTCTCGTGCACCTCTGAAATACACGCACCCAGGCCAATCGCATGTGGTACTTCTCGCGCACCCCTGAAATACACGCACCCAGCCGTTCGCGTGTGAAACTTCAAGCGCACCTCTGAAATACACGCACACGCTCCCCCAGGCCAGATCGCAAGTGGAACTTCACGCGCACCCCCGAAATACACGCGCCCAGCCCAATCGCATGTGGTACTTCTCGCGCACCCCTGAAATACACGCACCCAGCCCGTTCGCGTGTGAGACTTCTCGCGCATCTCTGAAATACACGCACACGCTCCCCCAGGCCAGATCGTGTGTGAAACTTCTCGCGCACGCGTGTTCCCGAAACCCGTAATACATGTTCCCCGCTTTGCGTTTGCTGTTTGCCAGTCCGGTAAACTGGTACAGGTTTGGGGCAGCCCTTTGCGATGGTTTTGCGATCTTGATGGCTTTTCCTTGCGCGAGGGCATTCTTGGGGGCGTAACTGGCGCTGCTGCAGGGTCGCTGCGCCCCTCTGTGCCACGTCTGCTTTTGGAGGCGAGAATCCATGAATACGCTGTGCGCGGAAATTGATTTTATCGCACGCGGCTGGCGCAGACATTCGCACGGGCACGCTGTGCGCCAGCCGCGTGCAACACTTTTGTGCGAATTTCCATGAATTACCCTGATAGCCTGCAAGATAGTTCAGCGGGTTGAGCGCTCGCTGCTGCGATCTGAGCGTGATCTGCAGGTCGCAGGTTCGAATCCCGGCAAGGCCCACTCAGCCTTTCATCCTTCTGAGGTCGATAAATGAGTACCAATTTCGGTTGAGTGATATTGTATGTAAATATGTGCTCTGTAAAGCGCTTTGGATTAAGGCGCTATATAATTAACACATCATTAACATCATTATATACTACATGCTCGTTAGTTGTTTGAAATATTGGAATTTTGGGATGGAGTGCATGACATATGTGTCGCTGTTTGCTTGAATGTTGCATAATGTTCTTTGATATAATAACATGAAACGTATAGTGGTGTAACTTAGGTAAATTGTTATAATTTTGTATAATTGTGCTGACTTCCATATTGGATATATGATATGATATTTACTTTATATGGCGCTCATACACAAGTGTTCAGATGTTAATATTGAAACATTAAATCGAGTTATTGTATTGTTTTCATTGCGCTGCCATTGTATGCTTTAACAGATCATTAAGCCATTTCAGATTTCACGAAAAAGGAGAGATTTATTCCACATTGACATTTGTTTTAATTGATCCCATATGGTAAGATAGTGTTTCGTTCATGTATATGCACATATATACGAGATGAGTTATTGGACTACCCAATAGTGATTAAGGGGTAGCGGAAGTGACATCACATGACCTTGATCCTCAACAACAATACAGGAAGGGAAGTCACATGACCTTTGAACCACATTACATCATAAAAGCGATTGCAGGAGTAAACAAGAACTATAATCACTGAAATTGGTAAAATAAAACAATCAATAAATCAGAAAGAATTGTATTTTAGTCACCATTTGCATATTTAGCTCCAATGCCTCCCTCATGTTCTAGGGGTGCAATCAGGAGCTGCCTACGGCCCATCTGGCAGTGCCATTTTAGGGTAGGCACCGCCTCATTCATCAGAAACACACTGATGAAACCAGGGACAGTTTCAGAGTGTCCTGCAAAGCCTTAGCGTATGGTCAGGATAATAACTACTTGCCTAGCAATGCACCCAGAAGCTCATTGTCAGCAGTGGAGTAACTTCGCCGAAAATGTTGCGGGCGGGGGCTTGGGGGCTCACATCTAAATGAAAATGGCCCCTGCTAAATGAGTGGGCCCAAAGAGTTGAGGGGGACAAGCCCCCTTGTCACCCCCTAAAATTACACCCATGATTGTCAACCCCTCCTAGATCCTTGCATGTACCTTATCTATCCAATACAACCGAAGGTCTATTCCCCAACACGTCATCCTATGTTCACTACCAGTCTCGTAGGCTTGCATACTCATTATATGCTAGCTACAGTTAGACAGGCCTGTGCAGTACCAGCATATGCCACGATAAGCCGTACATAAAGAGCTACTGTCACCCTATGCAACGGAGAGTCTCATATGACTCATTGCCATTGTAAGGATAGACTTACATGTTTGGCTGCTGCCTTCAAATGTCACCAAGAGCCTCACATGCTCTGGTACTTCCATCACCTTGTATGAAGAGCTTTCTGGACGCAGGTACTGCAGTGTCCCATGTTCAGGTACTGCACTGTACGCCATGTACAGCACCATATGTCCATGTTATGCCATCATTTGTGAATTGAGGATCCATGTGCCCAGGTACGCTCTTTATATGCCATGTAAAGCCTTATATGCCCCGGTACTCATTTCTGCTGTAAGGTATCCTGTATTATCTGCTATATGCACCTTCATGTGCCCAAAGACCTGAATGGGCCATCTGCCAAAATAGTGCTGCCTGGTGCACGGTCTGTGGAAGAATAATTGCTCTATAGCTCCATAACAATGACCTTCAGAAGGTTGGGGCTGGCCCCCCTACAGGGAGGCCAGAGGATGTCCAAGGGGGAACCGAAGCTCTACAAAAAGGGAGTACGGTGTCTGCTCGCGATAGTAAATATAAGGAGTGTCAAGGGTTTTGACCCATGTTGAATCAATAGACTGGGTAGATGTGGGGATGAGCTGTCGCCACCCATTATTCTATCCCAGAACAAACTAAATCAATAGACTGGATGGATGTGGGGATGAGCTATCACCGCCCACATTCACGCCAGAATAGGAGAACCGCGCAGTTTGTGCGCACACCAAAATGGTCGCCTAACCTTCCACCCACCAGTGCGAGCATGATGGGCCAGGGGTGCCATGAGTGGAATGTGTGCCAAAGGAAAAACAGCAGTGCCTGTTAGCTTAAAAAGCCCTTTGAAATCACCTTGGTTTCTCTGAATGCAAGCTAAAAATGCCTATGTCAAACATTGCAGGATATTCAAAAATCTCACTGAACACCAGCAGACATTTGGCAGAATGAAGTTTTGTGTGCATACAAAATCTGGAAATAAAAAGAGCCCAAAACAATGTTCATAACAAAACTGGCTGAGCTGTGGAGGTCAGCAGCTTAAGTTAAACTGAACTGAAAACCACAAAAATCGAAATGTTTAAATTAAATGAGGGACCTACTTTTGAGTGTCACATAGTTTGTAACTGTTGAAATGTCATAGTTTTGAACTTAGAATCAGCATTCTAGCTGCATGTGTAAAAATTGTCAGTTTGATTTGAATGTAGAAAACTGGGAACAAAAAGTGACATTTAGCTGAAACCTGGCTTAATGAAACTGGATTCTGCCTGACAACTACCCCCGACAGGACTTGAAACTGGATCAACAGCTGTGTTCCCAGGCCTGGCTGCATCCTGCTTCCCCACCAAAAGGAATTAAACACCTCTCTGATTGAATTACCTGGGGACTGCAGGAAACTGAACAATGGACTCAGGCAAATGTTATATTGGGGGGGCCGTAAAGTGGCTTCCTCTTGGGAGAAGTGGGAGGAGAAGTGCCTGTGAGAGCCAGCTGAGCTTGGGGGGAAGTGGATAAACCAGTTATTCCACCATGTGATGTGGGAAGCCACACCCCTGTTTGACCAGGGCATAATTTTAAAAAGATAGATAACTCATAGTGCGGACTTGTCAGAATTATATAAGTAATATCATTATTTTTGTGATTTTTCTGTGCACGTTCTAAGAGGCGTTAGGACCCTGTGGTGTATTCTGGGGGGTTGCTAGCGGAAAATAGTGTCTTACTCCAAATGTCTGCACGTTAAAAATCTTGACACTTCATCAATTAATGTCCATACTCCTTGCGCACATGTGTGTAAATTTTGGTAAATGTCCGATATTGGTAAACCAGTCAAAAAGCACAAAATGTTGTCATTTTTTAATGCAAGCCCCCAGGAAGATCAGAGGCAGACAAGCATGGACCATAAGGAATATATAATGTGTACATGTAATGTCAACAAATTGTGTATCTGGGAAATATATATTTGAATCAAATATAGATTTGTGGGCAAATTGACCAGGGGAGGATCCTCTGACCCATAAACAGACCTCATCATGATGACAATCCATTTCCTTCCCCCAATCATGGGAGAGGGGAGAATTGGGCCAATGATAAGTGAGAGGGGCAGGCTTAGCTAGGCCCAGGCACACACCCATTTTCAAAACACATAAAAAGGGCCACTGAAACCCAGGTAGAGGATTCAATTCCATTTTCTGCGGGACGCTCTGCCGGGAGACTCCAGACTTCATATCCATCAATCTCCAAAGACCAGAACTTTACTTCAGAACTTAAAGCAAGGGCCTAAACCCACAAACTGAGAACTCTTCTCAGCAGGCCTCAGCATCCTTAAAATCATTTGCAAACTATTCCATAGCCGGGCGAGCTGTTTGAATTCTTTGCCAAGAACAATTGCCAGAGACCAGACCAGAGATCCAGGGCCTCATTACACGGATGGCGGAAAAATACCGGCACCGCCTTGGCGGAAAGGGGAATTACCGCCCCATTCCAAGGTTGGCGGGGCGGTAATTCCCCCTTCCACCATTGCCCTTCCCCATTCCCATTTTTGCCCCATAGGGCTCAATGGGAATGGGGAAGGCGCTAATTACGGTACCGCAAATTGCGGTACCGTAATTAGCTCCCTGGGTCCCTTTGCGGGTTGGTTTTTAATGCCTGCAAAAAGCAGGCGTTAAATCCCCCAACCCGCAAAGGGACCTCGTAGTAAGGCGGTAAGGATTTACCGGTACCGGTATTTTACCGGTACCGGTAAATCCTTACCGCCATCCGTGTAATGAGGCCCCCAGAGAGACCCAGACCGCTGTGAGCAGAAGCGGTGCCTGATTGACCCGCCGAGCAGAGAGAACTGAAGTCCAGTCCAGTTGACCAGATCCGTGACGAGGCCCATTCATTTCAAAATTAGGAGTGAGTATCCGCCAGAACTGTGCAGAACCCAATCTCTTAGTTAAAATAATCTAATTCAAGCTATTGTAACCTAATTAGAACAGCCTCCTAGAAATCGTGTCATCTGTCATTTTTAAAGCTGCACAACTGTCACCTGTCAATTCTGCAGCTGCAAGCTATCACCTGTCATTTTGAGTTTTACTTTAAATCCGAAAATCTACCTTTATTAAATCATCCGTATCTCCGGAACCGTTTGTGCTAGGAACGAGATTTAACTTTCATCTGAAAGCTTAGAATCCAGGCTTTCCAACGAACCTAGGAGCGACTTTTTCCCTATACTTTTTCCGTAATCGCGAGACACGGACTCGCGAAATTTACCGCGATTGCGATTTGGCCCGATTTCTTCATCTGTAGAAATCAGCAGCTTTTTGGTTCTCTTTGCTAAAATTCGTTTGCAATCTGCTAATCATTCATAGAGTATTGTTAAAGTGAGCTTGAACTAATATAAAGTAGCCATCACCTACCCTGAACCTCTAGAGGGAATTAAAAGCAATTTTAGCACCTTTTCACTTCCTTGCAAACCACATTAAAGTAATTCGCCTGTGTTTAAAACTCATCCCTGTTTTCCCTAAGCTTGCTGGGAGAACTGGAACTGTGTATTGCATTATAAAGTGTGATTTGTGGGGATTCTTGAAGACTGTGTGCTCTCCTTCCATTTCTTGTATTGCATAGGGGGGGAGTGAATTGTCAAAAGAAAAAGTGATCATATTACCTTTTGCTAAAATCATAACAAGTTATTTCTGTACTGCATTTTATTCCACCTTGCGTTTCCTTGAACCATATAAAGCATTCTTTCCCACCTTATTCTTCTGTTCCTATTCATAAGTTACCTCTTGCTGACTACTGCTCATATTCACAAGTGTAATATCCATTCTCAATTTATTTATAGAAGTGTGATATATATATATATATATATATATATTGTTTAAATTTTCAAATAAACCTTTTAATTTGCAAAACAAACCTACTTCTTGGCTCAGTGGGGTCTGGGGGATTCTAAGAGGGGGGTGTTATACAAGGGTTGTCATCCAGAGTACTTAACTGGATATAAAAATACATCAATAAGGGTTTTCCTCAGCATCCCAGACTAGGCATTGACTTAGCTGTAGTGTTGATTGAATATTGCTTACAAAAGTGGGGGCTCGGAACCGGGATATTCTGGGTTAGATTTACCACTTGTGCAGATTAATACAGTGTGCCAACTGACCAGATACACATATCCGGTTAGATCACCACGCTGTTTTACACTGTGAAAGCATCCCTCAAAGGAACGCTCTAAGGAAACGGTCTGTTTTGCAAAATAAAATACAAACTTCTGTAAGTCAGGAAGGAACTCAAATTCCAGAATGACGACCTTGGTAGATATGAAAATAGCCAAAGAGCACTTCTTACATAAGCTATTTGTGAGAGGTGAGTGGACTCATCAGGACCAAACGGTCTGGTTGCAGGCAATCGCGCAACAGGTCACTGAAACAGGGTCAGATACATGGAGAGATCAGGGTCCATTACATGTGGCCCTGAGTGAATTATATATGGCTTCTAAGGCCAAAGATGAAAACAATAAGATTGCCAGGATAGCGGCATATTTGTATCTATATATGGGAGCCATGCAGGACAAATGTGCTGAAGGCCAAGACATGGCAAATAGGCAACAGATGGCGTTAGAAAAGGCCCAATCTGACCTGGTCTCTTCTGAGCAGAGGCTGCAGAGGAGCCAGGAGTCAGAAAATGATAGTAGGCATTATATAATTAAAATAAAAGAGGACATGGATATACTGCAACAGGAAAAGACAGACCAGGATACCAGAATTCTGGCTTTGCAGAAGGAGCACCAAGACAGTTTGGACTCCTTACTGCAGAGCCAGAAAAAGCTGGAGCAACAGATCAATTTCAACAGGGCATGCACAGAGCAGGTAGCCACCCTGCAAATCCAACTAGACAGAGAGAAAGAGGAAAGCAATAAATTGATTTTGAAAGTCCTGGATACCCAGGCAGAGTTTGATGAAGAACGCCAGAAAGCTGTGCCTTTCAAAGGCAGAGGGACGACCTGGCGTCACAAATGAAGGCTCATGGTCAGGAAAGGGATACCTTAGGCCAGGAAGTCTGCCATTTAAAAAGAAAAATTGAAGAAAATCACTTGGCCCTCCAGGGGCTGGGTGACCTCCAAAAAGAGCATCAGGGCTTGCTAGATCACACCAGGAGGGTGGAGGAGGCCCTGGCAAGAAAGGAGCAGGCCAGTAGGGATGGGACTGAGGAGGTAACCCTCCTGCAGCAGAGACTGGCCCAGTACTCCAGGAACAATCAGGAGGCACAGAGAGAAAATGAGGCTCTCTGTCAGCACAATGATAGGCTCCAGCAACAGGTAGCGATGCAGGAGAGACTGATAGAGTCTAGTAAGGCCTTAACTGAGGAACTGAAAGCGCAGGCTCTTGCTTTGCAACAGGAAGCAGGGGCGGATAGAGATGAGGTTCGCTGGGAAAGAGAAACTCCTGAGCATAACCTCAGGAGCCCTAGTACCAGAGGCCTTCATCTCTCCCAGTCCCTGGACTCTGCCACCCCTATGTCCCCTCGCGCACATGAGCCCAGGGCCACAGGGATGGCAGATTACTATCCAGCTAGAAGTATGGGGCTCATAGGCCAGTACCTCCCAGGAATGGATGGGCGGGCATCCGGGTATGGGCACCCAAGCACAGTGCAATTTAGTGGGGAACCCCAGGAAAGTAGGCCCATTAAGGGCATCCTGAAAACTTCTGCCCAGTTAGGTCAGTGGGGGGGTACCCATCAAATCCTGGCAGCAAGGAGGGATCTGAAGACTTCTCTGAGCATTACAGGACACAGGAGACCAGGTCCCCACATTCTGCCAGCCATTCCCAGACTCGCAGAATCCGGGAAAACCTGGAAGATCAGACGGGCACCTCTGGGAGCAGTGCTTCTGAGTCAGAGGATGAATGGACCAGGATTACCCGAACCAAAAAGGCCAATAAGGCAAAACGGGCCTTGCTTAAGGACCCATTGAAACAAATAAAGGCAATAAGGAGTGTCATCACGCCTTATCATAAGAACGCCAAGTATTCTGTTTGGGAACACTTGGAGCTCTAAGAACAAATGATGGAGACTTTCCATTTGAAGGACAGCAGTAGCTGCATCCGGTACGTCAAATGGACCTTCTCACCAGAATACTCCAGTTTCTTTGCAGGGCTGGAGGATCAAAACCATTCAAGGTGGTCCACATACAGGGCGCCCATCTTGAAACATTTTTCTGTGCACAGAAATCCTCAAGAGGCTCGCAAGGCAGCCTACAATTTGCAATGTGGGGAGGATCAGGCCTCACAAGAGTTTGTGCAAGAATTAAAGCGTGCTTTTGCGCAGACCACCAGAAGGGTGCGCACGGATAGCAGAAAATTTATCAATACGTTTTTCCATGCCTTGCCCAAATACATAATGACCCAGCTTGTGAGAGATTTTCATGAGAAAAGATCTTTAGACTGGGTCATTGAACAGGCTACCCGGATCTATGAGGTGCAGAAGCCCATCGAAAATAAAAATAATGCGCCGAAAAACCCCAAAACCAACAGCACCCCTGCTGCTGCCAAGGTGGCAGAGGTAAAGGTTGCCCCCGTTTTAGATTTGGAGATGGGGGGGCCTAAAAACCTGCCTGCACCACATAATTCACAACCCAGAAGGCCCTCGGGCCAGTCACAGACAGGGAGTCGAGGAGGTAGTCCCACAAATGGGGTCCCCCGCTCCCCTGACTATGTAAGTCCCCGCTACAAGGGAAACCGACCAATCCTGGGTTATGTGTGGACTCCTCCAGCCCAAGGGGGGGGATCCAGCCAAGCACCTAACCCAGGGAACTTCCCTCCCAACTTCCCACAGGAGGGCAGAAATTCTCCAAATCCTGGGCAGAACTTTTCCCCAGGTATCCACCCAATTTCCAGCCCCAAAATCATCCATCCTTCTTTCCCCAATTCCCTGAGCCCAGACAAACTAATCCGGGAGAGGGGAGGCCAAGGGTGGAGGGGTACCAAAATCTTCCCAACCAGGGGTACTACCAGAGAAGGGATAGCTACCCTTCCCGGGATCAGCCCAGGGGAGAAAATAGAGCCCCGTATCAGCCTGAGCGGGTTTCACAACTTGAGCGCCAGGTCCAAAATATGGCACGGGATCTGGGTCACATACTGAGGGCTCAACAGAACCCTCAGATGAGCATGCCACCGCAGAATGCCCCAAACTCTGGACCTGGTGCTCCAGAACAATGACGGGGGCAGCACCCCGATAACCCACCGGTTCCCAGGGAGGAGGCACAAGGGGAAGAGGGGTGTAAAGCCTTGGAGGAAGCTTCCTTCCCAACTTGTAAACAGCCCCTGGAAAACCAGGAACCGGAAACAAAATCACCTGCCCCTGAAAGCCTGCCTCCCAAGGAGCAGAGGGGGGGTAGGAGAAACAAAGGACCCAAACAGACCCACTTTGTGGAGGAGGTACAGGTCTTCCAATTTGAGGGAGAGGGATCCTCAGAAGATCCTGGGAAAAGGATCTTCTCCTTCAGAGATGGGGAACTCCTCCCAAGGAAAAATGGGTCCCAAGGGATGTCAATTCAGACTGGGGAGATGTGGAGACTGAGCTACCGCCGCCCATCATCTCATCCCAGAACCGACAATACCGAAATACCCTGGTTCAAACCCATCCTGGTGACTGCCTCCAAAAAGGGGGGGCAGCCCAGAACCGGAACCAGGGAACCCACAATGGCTCTGATCTCCAGTTGCCAACTTTTTCTTTCAGATTCCCCAGGCTCTTCACAGAATTCTGCCCAAATCTCTTCGCTAGCAATGTCCAAAACCAGAAAGTTAGCCCACCAGTTGTCCAAAAATGTGCATTATCTGTGCCCCCTTGAGGAGAAGGAGAGAAGATATTATGCCCCGGTACAAGTACAGGGGCAGGGTACATTTTCGTCACTGGTGGACACTGGATCCCAAGCTACCCTTCTGTCCAAAAGGGCCTTTGATGAACTAAATGCAGGAAGGGGGGAGAATTACCGAATTCCTCTCACCTCTCTTCCTGGACAACTGCAGAACTTTGACGGGAAGGAAATTCCTGTCGAGGGGACTGCAGATTTGGACATCAAAATTGGGCGACACAAGGTGAAACACCCGGTCATAGTAGTGACTCCAGAGGGCACCCCTTGTTTACTAGGGAATGACCTCCTGAGAAGGTTGTCACCCCTAATAGATTGCGTAAACAAGGTCCTCTGGACCCAGACTAGCCGTCCAATAAAATTAAAACAGAGTGTCAACCATGTTAGTTTAAATGGCACCTGCCACATGGTTGAACAAAAATCCAACCAAGTAGAATTTCACTTCCAGAATAGCCAGATTCCAGATGTGACAGTAATAGCAGTAGGACAACGGACTGGTGATGGGGGGTCCTCTCTATTTCTGAAAATCAACCTTCCTTCCAGTTTAAGGTGGTATTCCACACTGGAAGGAAACACTCGGAAATTCTTTACCAATCCACAATCAGACACTCCCACTCCTATAGTCCAGACAGAGGTGAAATCAGCTCAGAGCCTGGCTGATATTCAGCAGATTGGAGAGCAGTTGTTCATCCATGTTCAGTTAAATGAGGGGAAGGACTCTGTTCTCGCCCGAGTGTGTGTGAACAACGGTAAGAGCTTCATCAGCGAAGCCATGTTTCGCCAACTCCCAAAAGATCCAGCCATTCCCACATTCAAACTGATAGACAAACGGGAAATGGACCTGGAAGCACCTAATTCCAAACATCTCCTGCCAAGCAGGTGTATGCTCAAAATCTCCATTGGCAACAAGAGCATAGTCCATAATTGTTGGGTCGTGCGAGACGTCACTGCCACCTTTTACTTAGGCAGTGACATTCTCAATCGCTTTGCCATTAGTTTGGACCTAATAAACTTCAAACCTTGGTCCCGATTAGCGGATAATCCCATGGGCTTTGATGATCCAGAAAAAGCATTTAGGTCAGCTCAATTTCTACCTTATGCAGTTGAAATTCAGATTAAAGAGGAAGTCACCATCCCAGAAAGGACCCGACAATTCTCCCTGGAAGTGAAAGTTAAAAGAGGACAAAAATTGAAAAACCCTGATGCTTATAATCATCTAAATCCTTCCCTCCAACAGCAAGGGTTGGGTGTAAACCCAACTCCATTAGTCAACATAGAACATGACACCATTCCAACAGAGGTGGATAACAGCGACTTAAAGAGTATTACTCTAGCCGCAGGCACCATTATTGGAATGGCGGTTGATGGCCGACATTTCTCCATTGACTTAGGAAATGAACTGTTAGGACCGATCCCCAAGGACTGTTTTGACAGTGACAGTGAGAACAATACAACACCAGACAGGATTTTCACCCGGCATGGGGGGAACTTCCTGGTGTACACTTCTTGCCCTTATGGTAAGGAAGATGTGACTTGTGACTTCAGGAGGGATGAGGTGATTTTCCAGGTTCATGAGGGCTGCCTTTCCCACCTGAAGCCTCCAGTCCAAATCAGCACTCTGACCAGGGACTTCTCCACCCAGCTGGAGGAGGCCGCTGAGATAGCCAAACCATAAACTTTGCAGGCTTCAGGCAGATGGTGGAAGAGAGGGTCAACCTAGCTGATGCCTGCGTGACTCTGGAACAGAAGCAAAAGTTGAAACAAGTTTTCTTGGATTTCCAAGATCTCTTTACGGTAGACTCATATGACTGTGGTCGCACCGACATCAACACCACAACAATTCCCACGGACCCTGGAATGACTCCAGTGTTTGTGAAGCAATATCGTTTGCCTCTCGCATCCATGGAGTCCCTTACTGAAATAATTAAGAACCTTGAGTCCCGGGGAATAATCAGTCCAGTACACAGCACCTACAATAATCCGGTGCTGGGAATATTGAAGCCAAACGGTCAGTGGAGACTCTGCGCCGACCTTAGGGAGCTCAACAAACGGGTCCATACTTCCCGATGGCCTCTGCCCTACATTGACCAAGGGCTGGCCCAGATTCAGGGGTCACAGGTATTCACAGCAATAGACCTGACCAATGGATACTGGGCCGTGCCTGTCAGTAGGGAGGACCAATACAAACTGGCTTTTACCTTTGGGGGCCAGCAGTACACATGGACCCAGACTCCCTTTCGGATACCTCAACTCCGGCAATGAATTCAACATTTTTCTACAGAAGGCCATGCCCGACCTGGGTGCGAGGGGTAACCTGGCTTATGTAGATGATGTCCTCATCAAAAGTTCATCTGTGGAGGAACACACAGCAGAGATCCTTTATGTTCTGACACAGTTGAGGGCCGCCGGAGCAAAACTTTCCTTTCAGAAAGCACAGTGGTGTAAAACCCGTGTTAATTTCTTGGGGCATGAGATTACTCCTCAGGGTCTCTGCCCCCAAGAAAAGAAAGTGGAAGCACTTCAGAAACTAAAAGACGCCACAACTCTGCCGGAACTAAGGAGCCTCCTTGGACTGAGTAATTACAGCAGAATGTTCATTGAAGGCTGCGCAGAGATCACTAGACCCCTGATTCATCTCTTGAAGGGGGGGGTCAAGTGGGAATGGGGTCCAGAACAATCCGAGGCAGTAAGACAACTCAAAAGAAGCCTCTCACAAGCGCCTTGCCTAGCTTACCCTGTCAGAAACAAGGAGTTCTTCCTGGAGACAGGGTTCTCTAATACGTGCTTGACGGCAGTATTATACCAAAAGCATGACAAGGTCAATAAAGTAATCTCCTATGCGAGCAAAACTTTATCCTCTGTGGAGGAAAAATTCAACGATTGTGAGAAGGCACTCCTGGCAACGGTGTGGGCATTGAAGAATTACCGCCCGTTTATCCAGGGGGAACACATCATAGTGGAGACTCCACACCAGCCTCTGCAATATCTCCAGAGTGACAGAATCCGGGCCGGAAATGTGAGTAATTCCCGAATTACTTCCTGGATTCTGTCAATGCAAGGCTTTCCTGTGGAGGTCAGATATGGCCAAAACAAGAAGAGTCCCCTCGCGCAAGGTCTGGCTGACTTGCATGATTGTGCCAGAGAAAACTGTCTCGAGAACGAAAGTCTAAAAATCAAGAACAACATGGAGGCATACCTTAATTCCCCACACAAAGTCTTTGAAGAAGACAAGTGAGAGGGAATGCCCACTGTCTATGTGGATGGATGCTCTTACCATGTTGACAACAACGGGGAGAAAGAACTGGTGGCCGGCGTAGGGAATGCATGGGTGAGGGAGTTTCCAGAACCCTCCGCTGGATACAAAATTGGTCCCCGAAGTAGTCAGGTGGCAGAATTGATGGCTGTGCATCAGGCCATCCTCACTGCTGTCCAGCATCAACTCCACGAACTGGTCATAATCACAGATTCGGATTATGTACGGAACGGGTTCGTGGAGCACCTGGTTAATTGGAAAACCAGAGGCATGTTATGTGCTAATAACAAACCCCTGAAACCTGGGAATTTAATCCAAAACATAGATGATCTGGTCACATCGAATGGGATGACCATCTACTGGAAAAAGATCAAGGGTAATTCCAAAGTAGAGGGACCAGACAAAACTGGAAATGACTTAGCTGATCAGCTGGCCAAAACCGGGCCATCCAAGGGGATCTAATAGAAATAGAGTCCCTGTTGGGGGAAATCCAGGTCACTGCCATCACTAGGTCCCAGACCAATGCTCACAATCATCTTTCAACTGCACAACGGAGTAAGGAGACCCCTGATGCTGATTTGATTACAGCTCAGAAGGAGATCCAATAATTGCTAAGTTTTACCAACACATTGAGGACCCTGAGAACTTTCCCCTAACGGATACCGATTACATTGGGAAAGAGGACCTAAGAGTGTTGATGAAATGTCCAAAAAGGTTCCGAATCCAAGACGGTTTGTTGGTAAGGAAATCCCAAGCTGGCCATGATCAGTGGGTGGTCCCTACCTCATTCCGAAGCCTGATGTTAAGTCACGCCCATGACGCAGACACCGCCGGTCATAGGGGGTTTCACACAACACTGGAAATCTTAAGAGAGGTTGCATACTGGCCACACATGGGGCAGGACCTCAACCAATACTTGAAGGGGTGTCTTGTGTGTGCACAATTTCAGCCATCATCCCTCACACATCGTGCGCCTCTCCAAAAGAGGGGGATGACACTGCCATGGTCAGATTTGCAAATCGACTTTGTAGGCCCTGTAATTCGCTCGTCTAGAGGAAACAAGTACATGCTGACCGTTACATGCTTGTTTACCAAGTGGGTGGAATGTCTCCCGGCCCCAAACTGCAAGGCAGAAACAGCAGCTGCCCTGATGATTAACCACATCTTTTCCCGTTTTGGTCTACCTCAAAGGATTGAGTCAGACAGAGGTAGCCACTTCACCAGTGAAGTAATGACAAAGATGTGGGAGAAACTGGGGGTTAAAAGGAAGCTACACATTGCTTACAGGCCAGCTTCTTCTGGAGCAGTGAAGAGATATAACCGAACCATTGTGAGCATCTTAAAAAAGTTTGTGGCAGATTCTGGGCCAAGTTGGGATATCCGATTACCTCTGGTCCTAATGGCCATCAGATCTACCCCTTCATCTGCAACTAAAATGTCACCATTTGAGTTGATGACCGGACGCAAGATGGTGCTTCCTCAGCATTTGCTCTACAGGACCCAAGAGCAGACGTTGATAAATGCCTCCACAACTCATGAGTATGTGGAGAATTTAAGGAAACACCTCCAACATGCTTTTGCCTATGCTCAGCGGAATCTAGAAAGATCAGCGGATAGCATGAAAACCCACTACGACCTGAAGACCACCAGGAAGGAATATACTGTGGGGGTCCGGGTCTATCTATACAATTTCCAAAGGAACCAGGGCAAACAGCGAAAATGTTTGCCTACATGGAAGGGACCCTTTGAAAATATAGACAAGATCTCCCCTGTTGCCTACAAGATCTGCATCCCCAAAGGCAGTTTGGCAGAGGGGGAAGATAAGTGGGTCCATATAAATCAGTTAAAGTGTTGACATCCCATGCACACTCTGCAACAACTGGAGGAGTCCTCTGCAATACCAGAGGGGACCGCTCCAGAATAATTCAATTCCAACCCTAAAATATCCCACATATAGTCTCTAAAATATTATGATTTGGAAAAAAAAATGTCTTATAATTGTATCTTGTTTTTTGTCAAAATAAGAACGCAAATGTTTTGACTATAAAATGTATATGCCACCCCACTATATCAATGGTGGGGAAGAAATGTCTACAAATAGGTATTGCCGCTTTCCTTTGTCGTCCTAGGAGAAGGAAAACCTGGAGACTGGCCAAGGAGGACGATCTGGGGACCGGGAGCAGAGACCCGAGGGGCCCGGGGTACCGCCCAATATTCCCATCAGGACCGGCGAGGAGAACCGATCGATCCAACTGGGTGGAGGAAAAGATGCTGAACTGTGCCATCTACAGAATTGGAAGAAGATAATGCGGACATACCAGCGCAAGGGCTCAAAACCTCCTTTGCACCCGACTTCCCCTCGACTTGAATCAAAGCGCACTCGGGCGGGGGGATTTGTCAAGGGTTTTGACCCATGTTGAATCCATAAACTGGGTAGATGTGGGGATGAGCTGTCGCCGCCCATTATTCTATCCCAGAACAAACTAAATCAATAGACTGGGTGGATGTGGGGATGAGCTATCGCCGCCCACATTCACGCCAGAATAGGAGAACCGCACAGTTTGTGCGCACACCAAAATGGTCGCCTAACCTTCCACCCACAAGTGCGAGCGTGATGGGCCAGGGGTGCCATGAGTGGAATGTGTGCCAAAGGAAAAACAGCAGTGCCTGTTAGCTTAAAAAGCCCTTTGAAATCACCTTGGTTTCTCTGAATGCAAGCTGAAAATGCCTATGTCAAACATTGCAGGATATTCAAAAATCTCACTGAACACCAGCAGACATTTGGCAGAATGAAGTGTTGTGTGCATACAAAATCTGGAAATAAAAAGAGCCCAAAACAATGTCCATAACAAAACTGGCTGAGCTGTGGAGGTCAGCAGCTTAAGTTAAACTGAACTGAAAACCACAAAAATCGAAATGTTTAAATTAAATGAGGGACCTACTTTTGAGTGTCACATAGTTTGTAACTGTTGAAATGTCATAGTTTTGAACTTGGAATCAGCATTCTAGCTGCATGTGTAAAAATTGTCAGTTTGATTTGAATGTAGAAAACTGGGAACAAAAAGTGACATTTAGCTGAAACCTGGCTTAATGAAACTGGATTCTGCCTGACAACTACCCCCGACAGGAGTTGAAACTGGATCAACAGCTGTGTTCCCAGGCCTGGCTGCATCCTGCTTCCCCACCAAAAGGAATTAAACACCTCTCTGATTGAATTACCTGGGGACTGCAGGAAACTGAACAATGGACTCAGGCAAATGTTATATTGGGGGGCCGTAAAGTGGCTTCCTCTTGGGAGAAGTGGGAGGAGAAGTGCCTGTGAGAGCCAGCTGAGCTTGGGGGGAAGTGGATAAACCAGTTATTCTACCATGTGATGTGGGAAGCCACACCCCTGTTTGACCAGGGCATCATTTTAAAAAGATAGATAACTCATAGTGCGGACTTGTCAGAATTATATAAGTTATATCATTATTTTAGTGATTTTTCTGTGCACCTTTTAAGAGGCGTTAGGACCCTGTGGTGTATTCTGGGGGGTTGCTAGCGGAAAATAGGGTCTTACTCCAAATGTCTGCACGTTAAAAATCTGACACTTCATCAATTAATGTCCATACTCCTTGCGCACATGTGTGTACATTTTGGTAAATGTCTGATATTGGTAAACCAGTCAAAAAGCGCAAAATGTTGTCATTTTTGAATGCAAGCCCCCAGGAAGATCAGAGGCGGACAAGCATGGACCATAAGGAATATATAATGTGTACATGTAATGTCAACAAATTGTGTATCTGGGAAATATATATTTGAATCAAATATAGATTTGTGGGCAAATTGACCAGGGGAGGATCCTCTGACCCATAAACAGACCTCATCATGATGATAATCCATTTCCTTCCCCCTATCATGGCAGAGGGGAGAATTGGGCCAATGATAAGTGAGAGGGGCAGGCTTAGCTAGGCCCAGGCACACACCCATTTTCAAAACACATACAAAGGGCCACTGAAACCCAGGTAGAGGATTCAATTCCATTTTCTGCGGGACGCTCTGCCGGGAGACTCCAGACTTCATATCCATCAATCTCCAAAGACCAGAACTTTACTTCAGAACTTAAAGCAATGGCCTAAACCCACAAACTGAGAACTCTTCTCAGCAGGCCTCAGCATCCTTAAAATCATTTGCAAACTATTCCACAGCCGGGCGAGCTGTTTGAATTCTTTGCCAAGAACAATTGCCAGAGACCAGACCAGAGATCCAGAGAGACCCAGACTGCTGTGAGCAGAACCGGTGCCTGATTGACCCGCCGAGCAGAGAGAACCGAAGTCCAGTCCAGTTGACCAGATCCGTGACGAGGCCCATTCATTTCAAAATTAGGAGTGAGTATCTGCCAGAACTGTGCAGAACCCAATCTCTTAGTTAAAATAATCTAATTCAAGCTATTTTAACCTAATTAGAACACCCTCCTAGAAATCGTGTCATCTGTCATTTTTAAAGCTGCACAACTGTCACCTGTCAATTCTGCAGCTGCAAGCTGTCACCTGTCATTTTGAGTTTTACTTTAAATCCGAAAATCTACCTTTATTAAATCGGTTTATAGTCATAATGTCGAAAAAAAATGTCGACAAACAAAAATGTAGAAAAAAAAATGTAGAAAACAATAATGTCGACATCCTTTACATATAATGTAAAAAGTCATTTTTTAGAAAAAAAAATTTCGACAAAAAATTGTCAATTAGAACTATCAACACCTCACCCAAAACCCCCCTGCCACCCCCCCCCCCACACCCCCCACCACCCTCTCACCCCTCATACTCAACACATTCTAATTACATATTTATTTATTTATTTATTTATTTTTTCAATAAATAAATAAACAAAAAGAGTATCATTTACTATGGGGGGGTCCCCCCAACCCCCCTCACCACACACCCCCCCACCACCCTCTCACCCCTCATTCTCAACACATACCAATTATATATGTATTTATTTATTTATTTATTCAATAATTAAATAAATAAAAAGTGTATCATTTACTATGGGGGTGTCCCCCCAACCCCCCTCACCCAACACCCCCTGCCACCCCCCCCACACCCCCCACCTCCCTCTCACACCTCATACTCAACACATTTTAGTTATATATTTATTTATTTATTTATACAATAAATAGAAAATTTCGAAAAAATATTGAAAAAATGTCAACATTATTGTTTGTCGACATTATTTTTTTCGACATTTATTTTTCGAAATTTTGCCTGTCGACATTTTTACTGTCGAAATTATGACTGACCACCTATTAAATCATCTGTATCTCCGGAACCGTTTGTGCTAGGAACGAGATTTAACTTTCATCTGAAAGCTTAGAATCTTGGCTTTCCAACGAACCTAGATCATACTCCCTATACTTTTTCCGACACGCACTCGCAAAATTTTCCGCGATTGCGATTTGGCCCGATTTCTTCATCTGTAGAAATCAGCAGCTTTTTGCTTCTCTTTGCTAAAATTCGTTTGCAATCTGCTAATCATTCATAGAGTATTGTTAAAGTGAGCCTGAACTAATATAACGTAGCCATCACCTACCCTGAACCTCTAGACGGAATTAAAAGCAATTTTAGCACCTTTTCACTTCCTTGCAAACCACATTAAAGTAATTCGCCTGTGTTTAAAACTCATCCCTGTTTTCCCTAAGCTTGCTGGGAGAACTGGAACTGTGTATTGCATTATAAAGTGTGATTTGTGGGGATTCTTGAAGACTGTGTGCTCTCCTTCCATTTCTTGTATTGCATAGGGGGGAAGTGAAATGTCAAAAGAAAAAGTGATCATATTACCTTTTGCTAAAATCATAACAAGTTATTTCTGTACTGCATTTTATTCCACCTTGTGTTTCCTTGAACCATATAAAGCATTCTTTCCCACCTTTTTTCTTCTGTTCCTATTCATAAGTTACCTCTTGCTGACTACTGCTCATATTCACAAGTGTAATATCCATTCTCAATTTATTTATAGAAGTGTGATATATATATATATATATATATATATATATATATATATATATATATATATATATATATATATATATTGTTTAAATTTTCAAATAAACCTTTTAATTTGCAAAACAAACCTACTTCTTGGCTCAGTGGGGTCAGGGGGATTCTAAGAGGGGGGTGTTATACAAGGGCTGTCATCCAGAGTACTGAACTGGATATAAAAATACATCAATAAGAGTTTTCCTCAGCATCCCAGACTAGGCATTGACTTAGCTGTAGTGTTGATTGAATATCGCTTACAGGAGATATGCATCTGCGGGGGCCCATCAACAATATTTTTACTCAGTGGGGGGCCTGAAAACAATACTTTTACTCAAGGGGGGCTCAGCACAAATAACGTTTGAATACCACTGCTCTACATGAAGTACAGATGTCAAGACTAAGGCGCGGCCCACAGAGAATCCAGTCAGAGCAGCATGAAGTACAGACGTCAAGACTAAGGCGCGGCCCACAGAGAATCCAGTCAGAGCAGCATGAAGTACAGACGTCAACACTAAGGCGCGGCCCACAGAGAATCCAGTCAGAGCAGCATGAAGTAAAGACTGAGGCGCGGCCCACAGAGAATCCAGTCAGAGCAGCATGAAGTACAGACATCAACACTAAGGCTCGGCCCACAGAGAATCCAGTCAGAGCAGCATGAAGTACAGGCGTCAAGACGAAGGCGTGGCCCACAGAGAATCCAGTCAGAGCAGCATGAAGTACAGGCATCAACACTAAGGCACGGCCCACAGAGAATCCAGTCAGAGCAGCATGAAGTACAGACGTCAACACTAAGGCACGGCCCACAGAGAATCCAGTCAGAGCAGCATGAAGTAAAGACTAAGGCGCGGCCCACAGAGAATTCAGTCAGAGCAGCATGAAGTACAGACGTCAACACTAAGGCTCGGCCCACAGAGAATCCAGTCAGAGCAGCATGAAGTGCAGGCGTCAAGACTAAGGTGCGGCCCACAGAGAATCCAGTCAGAGCAGCATGAAGTACAGGCATCAACACTAAAGCACTGCCCACAGAGAATGCAGTCAGAGCAGCATGAAGTACAGACGTCAACACTAAGGCACGGGCCACAGAGAATCCAGTCAGAGCAGCATGAAGTAAAAACTAAGGCGCGGCCCACAGAGTATCCAGTCAGAGCAGCATGAAGTACAGACGTCAACACTAAGGTGCGGCCCACAGAGAATCCAGTCAGAGCAGCATGACGTACAGACATCAAGAATAAGGCGCGGCGCAGAGAGAATACAGGTAGAGCAGCATGGAGTACAGATGTCAAGACTAAGGCATGGCCCACAGAGAATCCAGTCAGAGCAGCATGAAGTACAGACGTCAACACTAAGGCGCGGCCCAAAGAGAATCCAGTCAGAGCAGCATGAAGTACAGATGTCAACACTAAGGCACGACCCACAGAGAATCCCGTCAGAACAGCATGAAGTAAAGACTAAGGCGCGGCCCACAGAGAATCCAGTCAGAGCAGCATGAAGTACAGACGTCAACACTAAGGCGCGGCCTACAGAGAATCCAGTCAGAGCAGCATGAAGTACAGACGTCAACACTAAGGCGTGGCCCACAGAGAATCCAGTCAGAGCAGCATGAAGTACAGACGTCGACACTAAGGTGCGGCCCACAGAGAATCCAGTCAGAGCAGCAGTGACATTTATCTTTATCAGTCACCACCACAAAACTCTGAAAAAAAGAGCAATTTTCCATCCTTAAGACTAATAGTTTGCTGGCTTTTTCAAAGCAATTACATCTTCCACGTTTGTGGTGCATCTCTTAGAAAATGCCTCTTGGTTGGTCTGTTTGTAATTTGTATAACTATACAAGTGGAGGAGAAATAGAGACAAGAGGAAATTGGAGCATCTATAAAGCAAACTATAGACTGTTTGCAATCCCCCCTTGCACTGTGGTGTGAGGGAGCGTTACTCCTTTGGCAGCAATCTAATATCAAAAGTGTGGTCTATGTAACTCCATAACATGTATGATTTCTTTCCAGATAATGAATACTGACTGTTTATTGGTGATACCACAGAGCTACTCTTTGTTGTGCTTTTTGTTTGGTGCTGCAAACCGCTGCAAGGTTCAGTCTCAAAGCATCTGAGAGAAGGCTACTGGTGGACTGAACACGTGGCCATATTCTTCCTATCGGTGTGTCACAAATTAGAGACATTCTTATTGGCATGTGTGCCAGGAGTGCACCAATCCCAGCCAAGGCAAAGCAAACTCTGCATTTCACCACAGGACATTGCTGGAGAGGGTTTGCGAAAGGAAGCGCTGGACAGGGTGGGAGAAACAAGATACTTCGAGGGGCAGAGGGTTGTGCAAATCCGAATAGCTTGTGAAGGTGGCAAACATTGGGATAACAGGCGAAGGTTGAGAAATGGGAGAGCTGGAGAGGCTGGGAGAAATAGCATAGCTAGATAGGGTGGGGGAGATGTAATGGCTGAAAAGGTAGAGCTCAGTGGGCAAGTTGAGACATATCAGTCTTGGTGGGTTTCAGTCCTGTGCTTACAATTGTATCTGTGTACATTGTACCTCTTTAAATACCACCAACAATGTATGAAAGTATTATTTGCTAAGGAGCCCTCTTTTCTTTTTGTTATAGGGGAAGTGTTAGAGGATGTGTCGCAGGGGTCGGTAATCACAGGGATTTCGATTTTAAAAATGTAAGCAGCAGGATAAGCTCCACCACTCGTGTCACCCCTGTAAATGGCCTATATTATTATTTATTTATTTATGGGTCATTTATATTGTGCTTAATGCCAGCCTCCTCCAGCTTCTAAGCTCTGGAACGGGTATTGAATCCATGTATTACTGTATCCTCTTGCTCCCGAGACAAGCATGTTGCCCCGCTGCTATCCTCCCAGCCAATGTATTTTTTAGGCTTGAGGCAGCAACAGATGGCTTCCACCACATGCAGGGCGTCACTTCATGTCCATTCACTATTGTACCTTACATCTATCAAGAGCTTCATGGTTTCCTGGCTTATCTGCTGCTTCTCGAGCTAAGGAGATCTCGGTTCCAGCGACAACAAAAAAAAGGTTGTGGCAAATTTAGCTGAAAAATGTATTGTGCCCTTCATTTATGTCTAATCCATTATCTAGCCCAACTTGGCTACATATGGCCCAAAATAATGGTTTTTATAAATGTGGGAAATGTACAATGTGTGCCCATGCCCTAGAGACAAAAAAATTGATTTTGGTGAACTGGGCAGCCATCATGATAATTCATTCATCAACTGCAATTCTAAGTTCTGTGTCTGTTGTATTATTTGTCTTTGTGAAAGCCATTGCATAGGCAGTACAATTGGTCCCCTCAAGAAAAGAATGCGTGAGCATTTGTCAACCATTTCTAGTCAAGATGCAAATATCCTCTGGCAACACATTGGCAAAAATGCCATCACATGGATGACAAAAAACGAATCAAATTTGTGGGCATAGCAAAAGTTTCCCTACCCCAGAGAGGGGGCAATGTTGTACTTAAGCTAAGACAATTAGAAGCTCGTCTCATTTGTTGTTATCGTACGGTCCTCCATGGACTCAACACAGATCATGAGCTGTCTGTATTCCTATGAGTTGAAAGCTATGGTACTTGTAAAATTAGTTTGAATACACCAATTAAGCTATAGTAACTGACTAAGCATTGTATGTACTTTTCATGAAATATGTGTACAAGGGATTCTTATTATAATGTTGCGAAACAAGTGTCAAGTCTCATTGCAATAAATATCATACCCTAATTAGTGCATTGAACGATGCATTGATATAAATAGCATTCTATTATGGGGTTCTATCTGGTATACTAAGCTACTGATACAGAAACATAACATGGTGTGCAGTGTACAAGATGAATGTATAATATTCGTAATGTTAATATGTTGAATAATGAAATGATAATTGTTTTCTTAATAATGTTTGTGTACTGTGAAATATGTAATACGTAGCTAATAAAACATTACTATAGACAAAACACAAAGACACAAGAACACATACCAATATGGGTATATACAGGGAAAGTGAAGTTAGCAAAAAAGCACAAGTAGTAGCAGAAACAATTCATAACTTAACTGATTATTTTCATGCAAATAAATGATTGCTCTGTTTCAAAGCTGCTATTCACCCTATGTATATTTATCACTTGATGTGATTGGACCCACAGGGAAAGTACAGCCATAAAAAAAAAACAACAGAACTATCAGAAAGTGCTCATAAGTCTATTGATTATCTTTATGCACAAAAAGGATTGCTGTCTTTAAAGCTTGTGTCTTCCCGTATGTATATGTTTCATATGATGTGACTTGACTCTAACAGAATTACTGTAAGAACCTACTTGAAGGATACGTCTACAAATGAAATAAAATGTTTAGTTTCTGACTGTTACTGAAGAATACCATGTGGCCTAGATATGTCAGCAAAAGAAAAAAGAGTGAGCCAGACATGTGATGTCATCAGTGATGTCATCAATGCCATTTGTGATGTCATCTTTGATGTCCTGGGTGTTAGTCTTAGCAGTGCACGGTGGTGGCGCGAGTTATGGTTGCTTAGCTTACCATAACTGGCGAATTTCAAGGGTTTTTCGGTTTTACTTGGAACCATAACGTTCCTTTGACAACGTTTTTTCACTGAATTTCATAGGTTTTAGTAGCGCAACTTTACCATAACGTCCCTTTAACAAAGTTTTTTCACTGAATTTCATAGGTTTTTAGTAGCGCAACTTAACCATAACGTCCCTTTAACAAAGTTTTTTCATTGAATTTCATAGGTTTTTAATAGTGCAACTTAACCATAACGTCCCTGTAACATTTTTTTTTAACTAAATTTTAAAGGTTTTTATTAGTACAATGTGACCATAACATCCTTTTCAATAGATGAAGACCACTACCATCTTATGTCCTCAAAGTGGGAATGCCGGGTGGTAAAAAAAACAAAAAGATTTTCCTTCCTATGCCGGGACGCCTGCGGCGTCTCGGTGTAGGAAGGAAAATCTTTTACCAAGATGGCCACCATGGAAAGGGAAGGCGGGGTGTATAAAGAACACAACGGCGCATGAGCGGAGTTGGGGGGCACAGGGGAGACACATGGGCATGAGCGGGGGGTGAGAGGGAACAGGGTACAAACGGGGCATGAGCAGGGGGTGGGGGGAAAAGGAAGGAAATACAGGGCATGAGCGGTGGTGGGGGGAACATGAGAGAGACACGGGGCATGAGCAGCGGGTGGGGAGGAACATGAGGGAGACACGGGATATGAGCAGGGGGTGGGGAGGAACACGAGGGAGACACAGGGCATGAGCGGGGGGGTACAGAGCACATACGGGACATGAGCGGGGGTGGGGAGGAAAGGAGAGAGACAAGGGGCATGAGCAGGGGGTGGGGGGAACACGAGGGAGACACGGAGCATGAGCGGGGGCGGGGGGTAACACGAGGGAGACACGGGGCATTAGCGGGGCTGGGGGGCAACAGGAGATGGCACGGGGCATGAGCAGGGGGTAGGGTCAACAGGAGAGAGACACGGGGCATGAGCGGGGGGTGGGGAGAACAGGAGACAGACACGGGGCATGAGCGGGGGGGTGGGGAGAACAGGAGACAGACACGGGGCATGAGCGGGGGATGGGGGGGAACAGGAGACAGATACGGGGCATGAACGGGGGTGGGGAGAACAGGAGACAGACACGGGGAATGAGCGGGGGGTGGGGGGCAACAGGAGACAGACACGGTGCATGAGGGGTGGGCGTGGGGGGCAACAGGAGAGAGACACGGGGCATGAGCGGGGGGTGGGGGGAACAGAAGACAGACACGGGGCATGAGCGGGGAGTCGGGGGCAACAGGAAAGAGACACGGGGCATGAGCGTGGGGTTGGGGGGTACAGGAGACAGACACGGGGCATGAGCGGGGGGTGGGGGGCAACAGGAGAGAGATACGGGACATGAGTGGGTGGGGGGAACAGGAGACAGACACGGGGCATGAGTGGGGGGGCAACAGGAGACAGACACGGGGCATGAGCGGGGGGTGGGGGGTACAGGAGACAGACACGGGGCATGAGCGGGGTGGGGGGAACAGGAGACAGACACGGGGCATGAGCAGGGGGTGGGGGGCAACAGGAGAGAGACACGGGGCATGAGCAGGGGGTGGAGGGAACAGGAGACAGACACGTGCATGAGCGGGGGTGGGGGAACAACAGAGACAGACACAGGGCATGAGCAGGGGGTGGGGGGCAACAGGAGACAGACACAGGGCATGAGCGGGGGGTGTGGGGCAACAGGAGACAGACACGGGGCATGAGCGGGGGGTGGGGGGCAACAGGAGACAGACACGGGGCATGAGCGGGGGGTGGGGGGCAACAGGAGACAGACACAGGGCATGAGCGGGGGGTGGGGGGGAACAGGAGACAGACACGGAGCATGAGCGGGGGTGGGAGGAACAGGAGACAGACACGGGGCATGAGCAGGGGGTGGGGGGCAACAGGAGACAGACACAGGGCATGAGCGGGGGTAGGAGGAACAGGAGACAGACACGGGGCATGAGTGGGGGGTGGGGAGAACAGGAGACAGACACGGGGCATGAGCGAGGGGGTGGGGGGCAACAGGAGAGAGACACGGGCATGAGCGCGGAGTGGGGGGTACAGGAGACAGACACGGGGCATGGGTGGGAGCAAGAGGAGACAGACATGGGGCATGAGCGGGGGGTGGGGGGGTACAGGAGACAGACACGGGGCATGAGCAGGGGGTGGGGGGCAACTGGAGAGAGACACAGGGCATGAGCGGGGGGGTGGGGGGTACAGGAGAGAGACACGGGACATGAGCGGGTGGGGGGAACAGGAGACAGACACGGGGCATGAGCAGGGGGGGCAACAGGAGACAGACATGGGGCATGAGCGGGGGGGTGGGGCGGTACAGGAGACAGACACGAGCATGAGCGGGGGGTGGGGGGTACAGGAGAGAGACACGGGACATGCGCGGGTGGGGGAAACAGGGGACAGACACGGGGCATGAGCAGGGGGGGCAACAGGAGACAGACATGGGGCATGAGGGGGGGGTGGGGGGTACAGGATACAGACACGAGCATTAGCGGGGGGTGGGAGGGTACAGGAGACAGACACGGGGCATGAGCAGGGGGTGGGGGGCAACAGGAGAGAGACACGGGGCATGAGCGGGGGGTGGGGGGAACAGTAGACAGACACAGGGCATGAGCGGGGGGTGGGGGGAACAAAAGAGACAGACACGGGGCATGAGCGGGGGGTGGGGGGCAACAGGAGAGAGACACAGGGCAGGAGCGGGGGGTGGGGGGCAACAGGAGACAGACACGGGTCATGAGCGGGGGGTGAGGGCAACAGGAGACAGACACGGGGCATGAGCAGGGGGTGGGGGGGAACAGGAGACAGACACGGAGCATGAGCGGGGAGTGGGGAGAACAGGAGACAGACACGGGGCATGAGAGGGGGGTGGGGGGCAACAGGAGACAGACACGGGGCATGAGTGTGGGGTGAGGGGCAACAGGAGAGAGAGACACGGGACATGAGCGGGTGGGGGGAACCAAAGACAGACACGGGGCATGAGCGGGGGGGGCAACAGGAGACGGACACGGGGCATGAGCGGGCAGTGAGGGGTACAGGAGACAGACACGGGGCATGAGCGGGGGGTGGGGGGCAACAGGAGAGAGACACGGGGCATGAGCGGGGGGTGGGGCGAATAGGAGACAGACACGGGGCATGAGCGGGGGGTGGGGGGAACAACAGAGACAGACACGGGGCAGGAGCGGGGGGTGGAGGGCAACAGGAGACAGACACGGGGCATGAGCGGGGGGTGGGGGGCAACAGGAGACAGACACGGGGCATGAGCGGGGGGTGAGGGGCAACAGGAGACAGACACGGGGCGTGAGCGGGGGGTGGGGGGCAACAGGAGACAGACACAGGGCATGAGCGGGGGTGGGTGGGGGGCAACAGGAGACAGACACGGGGCATGAGCGGGGGGTGGGGGGCAACAGGAGAGACACGGGGCATGAGCGGGGGGTGAGGGGCAACAGGAGACAGACACGGGGCATGAGCGGGGGGTGGGGGGAACAGGAGACAGACACGGGGCATGAGCGAGGGGTGGGGGGAACAGGAGACAGAAACGGGGCATGAGCAAGGGGTGGGGGGAACAGGAGACAGACACGGGGCATGAGCGGGGAGTGGGGGGAACAACAGACACGGGCATGAGCGGGGCGGTGGGGGGCAACAGAAAAAAGACACGGGGCATGAGCAGGGGGTGGGGAGAACAGGAGACAAACACGGGGCATGAGCGGGGGGGTGGGGGGCAACAAGAGAGAGACACGGGGCATGAGCATGTGGGGGGAACAGGACACAGACATGGGGCATGAGCGGGGTGTGGAGAGAACAGTAGACAGACACGGGGCATGAGCGGGGGGTGGGGGGAACAGGAGACAGACACAGGGCATGAGCGGGGGGTGGGGGAACAAAAGAGACAGACACGGGGCATGAGCGGGGGTGGGGGGCAACATGAGAGAGACACAGGGCAGGAGCGGGGGGTGGTGGGCAACAGGAGACAGACACGGGTCATGAGCGGGGGGTGAGGGCAACAGGAGACAGACACGGGGCATGAGCAGGGGGTGGGGGGGAACAGGAGACAGACACGGAGCATGAGCGGGGGGTGGGGAGAACAGGAGACAAACACGGGGCATGAGAGGGGGGTGGGGGGCAACAGGAGACGGACACGGGGCATAACCGGGCGTGGGGGGCAACAGGAGAGAGACACAGGACATGAGCGGGTGGGGGGAACCAGAGACAGACACGGGGCATGAGCGGGGGGGCAACAGGAGACAGACACGGGGCATGAGCGGGCGGTGGGGGGGGTACAGGAGACAGACATGGGGGATGAGCGGGGGGTGGGGGGCAACAGGAGAGAGACACGGGGCATGGGTGGGGGGAACAACAGAGACAGACACGGGGCAGGAGCAGGGGGTGGGGGGCAACAGGAGACAGACACGGGGCATGAGCGGGGGGTGGGGGGCAACAGGAGACAGACACGGGGCATGAGCGGGGGTGGGGGGAACAGGAGACAGAAAGGGGGCATGAGCGAGGGGTGGGGGAACAGGAGACAGACACGGGGCATGAGCGGGGGGTGGGGGGAACAACAGACACGGGCATGAGTGGGGGGTGGGGAGAACAGACACGGGACATGAGCGGGGCAGTGGGGGGCAACAGGAGACAGACACGGGGCATGAGCGGGGGGTGGGAGGAACAGGAAAAGGACACGGGGCATGAGCAGGGGGTGGGGAGAACAGGAGACAAACACGGGGCATGAGCGGGGGGGTGGGGGGCAACAAGAGAGAGACACGGGGCATGAGCGTGTGGGGGGAACAGGAGACAGACACGGGGCATGAGCGGGTGGGGGGAACAGGAGACAGACACGGGGCATGAGCGGGAGGGGTGGGGGGCAACAGGAGATAGACACGGGGCATGAGCGGGGGGTGGGGGGACCAGGACACAGACATGGGGCATGAGCGGGGTGTGGAGAGAACAGGAGACAGACACAGGGCAGGAGGGGGGGTGGGGGGCAACAGGAGACAGACACGGGGCATGAGCGGGGGGTGAGGGCAACAGGAGACAGACACGGGGCATGAGCAGGGGGTGGGGGGGAACAGGAGACAGACACGGAGCATGAGCGGGGGGTGGGGAGAACAGGAGACAGACACGGGGCATGAGAGGGGGGTGGGGGGCAACTGGAGACAGACACGGGGCATGAGCGGGGGGTGGGGGGCAACAGGAGAGAGACACGAGACATGAGCGGGTGGGGGGAACCAGAGACAGACACGGGGCATGAGCGGGGGGGCAACAGGATTGTATGTACAATTGTATCTGTGTACATTGTACCTCTTTAAATACCACCAACAATGTATGAAAGTATTATTTGCTAAGGAGCCCTCTTTTCTTTTTGTTATAGGGGAAGTGTTAGAGGATTTGTCGCAGGGGTCGGTAATCACAGGGATTTCGATTTTAAAAATGTAAGCAGCAGGATAAGCTCCACCACTCGTGTCACCCCTGTAAATGGCCTATATTATTATTTACTTATTTATGGGTCATTTATATTGTGCTTAATGCCAGCCTCCTCCAGCTTCTAAGCTCTGGAACGGGTATTGAATCCATGTATTACTGTATCCTCTTGCTCCCGAGACAAGCATGTTGCCCCGCTGCTATCCTCCCAGCCAATGTATTTTTTAGGCTTGAGGCAGCAACAGATGGCTTCCACCACATGCAGGGCGTCACTTCATGTCCATTCACTATCGTACCTTACATCTATCAAGAGCTTCATGGTTTCCTGGCTTATCTGCTGCTTCTCGAGCTAAGGAGATCTCGGTTCCAGCGACAACAAAAAAAAGGTTGTGGCAAATTTAGCTGAAAAATGTATTGTGCCCTTCATTTATGTCTAATCCATTATCTAGCCCAACTTGGCTACATATGGCCCAAAATAATGGTTTTTATAAATGTGGGAAATGTACAATGTGTGCCCATGCCCTAGAGACAAAAAAATGGATTTTGGTGAACTGGGCAGCCATCATGATAATTCATTCATCAACTGCAATTCTAAGTTCTGTGTCTGTTGTATTATTTGTCTTTGTGGAAGCCATTGCATAGGCAGTACAATTGGTCCCCTCAAGATAAGAATGCGTGAGCATTTGTCAACCATTTCTAGTCAAGATGCAAATATCCTCTGGCAACACATTGGCAAAAATGCCATCACATGGATGACAAAAAACGAATCAAATTTGTGGGCATAGCAAAAGTTTCCCTACCCCAGAGAGGGGGCAATGTGGTACTTAAGCTAAGACAATTAGAAGCTCGTCTCATTTGTTGTTACCGTACGGTCCTCCATGGACTCAACACAGATCATGAGCTGTCTGTATTCCTATGAGTTGAAAGCTATGGTACTTGTAAATTAGTTTGAATACACCAAATAAGCTATAGTAACTGACTAAGCATTGTATGTACTTTTCATGAAATATGTGTACAAGGGATTCTTATTATAATGTTGCGAAACAAGTGTCAAGGATCATTGCAATAAATATCATACCCTAATTAGTGCATTGAACGATGCATTGATATAAATAGCATTCTATTATGGGGTTCTATCTGGTATACTAAGCTACTGATACAGAAACATAACATGGTGTGCAGTGTACAAGATGAATGTATAATATTCGTAATGTTAATATGTTGAATAATGAAATGATAATTGTTTTCTTAATAGATTTTTGTGTACTGTGAAATATGTAATACGTAGCTAATAAAACATTACTATAGACAAAACACAAAGACACAAGAACACATACCAATATGGGTATATACAGGGAAAGTGAAGTTAGCAAAAAAGCACAAGTAGTAGCAGAAACAATTCATAACTTAACTGATTATTTTCATGCAAATAAATGATTACTCTGTTTCAAAGCTGCTATTCACCCTATGTATATGTATCACTTGATGTGATTGGACCCACAGGGAAAGTACAGCCAAAAAAAAAAACAACAGAACTATCAGAAAGTGCTCATAAGTCTATTGATTATCTTTATGCACAAAAAGGATTGCTGTCTTTAAAGCTTGTGTCTTCCCGTATGTATATGTTTTCATATGATGTGACTTGACTCTAACAGAATTACTGTAAGAACCTACTTGAAGGATACGTCTACAAATGAAATAAAATGTTTAGTTTCTGACTGTTACTGAAGAATACCATGTGGCCTAGATATGTCAGCAAAAGAAAAAAGAGTGAGCCAGACATGTGATGTCATCAGTGATGTCATCAATGACATTTGTGATGTCATCTTTGATGTCCTGGGTGTTAGTCTTAGCAGTGCACGGTGGTGGCGCGAGTTATGGTTGCTTAGCTTACCATAACTGGCGAATTTCAAGGGTTTTTCGGTTTTACTTGGAACCATAACGTTCCTTTGACAACGTTTTTTCACTGAATTTCATAGGTTTTAGTAGCGCAACTTTACCATAACGTCCCTTTAACAAAGTTTTTTCACTGAATTTCATAGGTTTTTAGTAGCGCAACTTAACCATAACGTCCCTTTAACAAAGTTTTTTCATTGAATTTCATAGGTTTTTAATAGTGCAACTTAACCATAACGTCCCTGTAACATTTTTTTTAACTAAATTTTAAAGGTTTTTATTAGTACAATGTGACCATAACATCCTTTTCAATAGATGAAGACCACTACCATCTTATGTCCTCAAAGTGGGAATGCCGGGTGGTAAAAAAAACAAAAAGATTTTCCTTCCTATGCCGGGAAGCCTGCGGCGTCTCGGTGTAGGAAGGAAAATCTTTTACCAAGATGGCCACCATGGAAAGGGAAGGCGGGGTGTATAAAGAACACAACGGCGCATGAGCGGAGTTGGGGGGCACAGGGGAGACACATGGGCATGAGCGGGGGGTGAGAGGGAACAGGGTACAAACGGGGCATGAGCAGGGGGTGGGGGGAAAAGGAAGGAAATACAGGGCATGAGCGGTGGTGGGGGGAACACGAGAGAGACACGGAGCATGAGCAGCGGGTGGGGAGGAACATGAGGGAGACACGGGATATGAGCAGGGGGTGGGGAGGAACACGAGGGAGACACAGGGCATGAGCGGGGGGGTACAGGGCACATACGGGACATGAGCAGGGGTGGGGAGGAAAGGAGAGAGACAAGGGGCATGAGCAGGGGGTGGGGGGAACACGAGGGAGACACGGAGCATGAGCGGGGGGCGGGGGGTAACACGAGGGAGACACGGGGCATTAGCGAGGCTGGGGGGCAACAGGAGATGGCACGGGGCATGAGCAGGGGGTAGGGTCAACAGGAGAGAGACACGGGGCATGAGCGGGGGGTGGGGAGAACAGGAGACAGACACGGGGCATGAGCGGGGGGGTAGGGAGAACAGTAGACAGACACGGGGCATGAGCGGGGGATGGGGGGAACAGGAGACAGATACGGGGCATGAACGGGGGTGGGGAGAACAGGAGACAGACACGGGGAATGAGCGGGGGGTGGGGGGCAACAGGAGACAGACACGGTGCATGAGGGGTGGGCGTGGGGGGCAACAGGAGAGAGACACGGGGCATGAGCGGGGGGTGGGGGGAACAGAAGACAGACACGGGGCATGAGCGGGGAGTCGGGGGCAACAGGAAAGAGACACGGGGCATGAGCGTGGGGTTGGGGGGTACAGGAGACAGACACGGGGCATGAGCAGGGGGTGGGGGGCAACAGGAGAGAGACAGGGGGCATGAGCAGGGGGTGGAGGGAACAGGAGACAGACACGTGCATGAGCGGGGGTGGGGGAACAACAGAGACAAACACAGGGCATGAGCAGGGGGTGGGGGGCAACAGGAGACAGACACAGGGCATGAGCGGGGGGTGTGGGGCAACAGGAGACAGACACGGGGCATGAGCGGGGGCTGGGGGGCAACAGGAGACAGACACGGGGCATGAGCGGGGGGTGGGGGGCAACAGGAGACAGACACAGGGCATGAGCGGGGGGTGGGGGGGAACAGGAGACAGACACGGAGCATGAGCGGGGGTGGGAGGAACAGGAGACAGACACGGGGCATGAGCAGGGGGTGGGGGGCAACAGGAGACAGACACAGGGCATGAGCGGGGGTAGGAGGAACAGGAGACAGACACGGGGCATGAGTGGGGGGTGGGGAGAACAGGAGACAGACACGGGGCATGAGCGAGGGGGTGGGGGGGCAACAGGAGAGAGACACGGGCATGAGCGCGGAGTGGGGGGTACAGGAGACAGACACGGGGCATGGGTGGGAGCAAGAGGAGACAGACATGGGGCATGAGCGGGGGGTGGGGGGGTACAGGAGACAGACACGGGGCATGAGCAGGGGGTGGGGGGCAACTGGAGAGAGACACAGGGCATGAGCGAGGGGGTGGGGGGTACAGGAGAGAGACACGGGACATGAGCGGGTGGGGGGAACAGGAGACAGACACGGGGCATGAGCAGGGGGGGCAACAGGAGACAGACATGGGGCATGAGCGGGGGGGTGGGGCGGTACAAGAGACAGACACGAGCATGAGCGGGGGGTGGGGGGTACAGGAGAGAGACACGGGACATGAGCGGGTGGGGGGAACAGGAGACAGACACGGGGCATGAGCAGGGGGGGCAACAGGAGACAGACATGGGGCATGAGGGGGGGGTGGGGGGTACAGGAGACAGACACGAGCATGAGCGGGGGGTGGGAGGGTACAGGAGACAGACACGGGGTATGAGCAGGGGGTGGGGGGCAACAGGAGAGAGACACGGGGCATGAGCGGGGGGTGGGGGGAACAGTAGACAGACACAGGGCATGAGCGGGGGGTGGGGGGAACAAAAGAGACAGACACGGGGCATGAGCGGGGGGTGGGGGGCAACAGGAGAGAGACACAGGGCAGGAGCGGGGGGTGGGGGGCAACAGGAGACAGACACGGGTCATGAGCGGGGGGTGAGGGCAACAGGAGACAGACACGGGGCATGAGCAGGGGGTGGGGGGGAACAGGAGACAGACACGGAGCATGAGCGGGGAGTGGGGAGAACAGGAGACAGACACGGGGCATGAGAGGGGGGTGGGGGGCAACAGGAGACAGACACGGGGCATGAGTGGGGGGTGAGGGGCAACAGGAGAGAGAGACACGGGACATGAGCGGGTGGGGGGAACCAGAGACAGACACGGGGCATGAGCGGGGGGGGCAACAGGAGACAGACACGGGGCATGTGCGGGCGGTGGGGGGTACGGGAGACAGACACGGGGCATGAGCGGGGGGTGGCGGGCAACAGGAGAGAGACACGGGGCATGAGCGGGGGGTGGGGCGAACAGGAGACAGACACGGGGCATGAGCGGGGGGGTGGGGGGAACAACAGAGACAGACAGGGGGCAGGAGCGGGGGGTGGAGGGCAACAGGAGACAGACACGGGGCGTGAGCGGGGGGTGGGGGGCAACAGGAGACAGACACGGGGCATGAGCGGGGGGTGAGGGGCAACAGGAGACAGACACGGGGCGTGAGCGGGGGGTGGGGGGCAACAGGAGACAGACACAGGGCATGAGCGGGGGTGGGTGGGGGGCAACAGGAGACAGACACGGGGCATGAGCGGGGGGTGGGGGGCAACAGGAGAGACACGGGGCATGAGCGGGGGGTGAGGGGCAACAGGAGACAGACACGGGGCATGAGCGGGGGGTGGGGGGAACAGGAGACAGACACGGGGCATGAGCGAGGGGTGGGGGGAACAGGAGACAGAAACGGGGCATGAGCAAGGGGTGGGGGGAACAGGAGACAGACACGGGGCATGAGCGGGGGGTAGGGGGAACAACAGACACGGGCATGAGCGGGGCGGTGGGGGGCAACAGGAAAAAGACACGGGGCATGAGCAGGGGGTGGGGAGAACAGGAGACAAACACAGGGCATGAGCGGGGGGGTGGGGGGGCAACAAGAGAGAGACACGGGGCATGAGCGTGTGGGGGGAACAGGACACAGACATGGGGCATGAGCGGGGTGTGGAGAGAACAGTAGACAGACACGGGGATGAGCGGGGGGTGGGGGGAACAGGAGACAGACACAGGGCATGAGCGGGGGGTGGGGGAACAAAAGAGACAGACACGGGGCATGAGCGGGGGTGGGGGGCAACAGGAGAGAGACACAGGGCAGGAGCGGGGGGTGGGGGGCAACAGGAGACAGACACGGGTCATGAGCGGGGGGTGAGGGCAACAGGAGACAGACACGGGGCATGAGCAGGGGGTGGGGGGAACAGGAGACAGACACGGAGCATGAGCGGGGGGTGGGGAGAACAGGAGACAGACACGGGGCATGAGAGGGGGGTGGGGGGCAACAGGAGACAGACACGGGGCATGAGCGGGGGGTGGGGGGCAACAGGAGAGAGACACAGGACATGAGCGGGTGGGGGGAACCAGAGACAGACACGGGGCATGAGCGGGGGTCAACAGGAGACAGACACGGGGCATGAGCGGGCGGTGGGGGGGTACAGGAGACAGACATGGGGGATGAGCGGGGGGTGGGGGGCAACAGGAGAGAGACACGGGGCATGAGCGGGGGGTGGGGGGAACAGGTGACAGACACGGGGCATGAGCGGGGGGTGGGGGGAACAACAGAGACAGACACGGGGCAGGGGGTGGGGGGCAACAGGAGACAGACACGGGGCATGAGCGGGGGGTGGGGGGCAACAGGAGACAGACACGGGGCATGAGCGGGGGTGGGGGGAACAGGAGACAGAAAGGGGGCATGAGCTATTGTGGGGGAACAGGAGACAGACACGGGGCATGAGCGGGGGGTGGGGGGAACAACAGACACGGGCATGAGTGGGGGGTGGGGGGCAACAGGAGACAGACACAGGTCATGAGCGGGGGGTGGGGGGGAACAGGAGACAGACACGGAGCATGAGCGGGGTGGGAGGAACAGGAGACAGACATGGGGCATGAGCAGGGGGTGGGGGGCAACAGGAGACAGACACAGGGCATGAGCGGGGGTAGGAGGAACAGGAGACAGACACGGGGCATGAGTGGGGGGTGGGGAGAACAGGAGACAGACACGGGGCATGAGCGAGGGGGTGGGGGGCAACAGGAGAGAGACACGGGCATGAGCGCGGAGTGGGGGGTACAGGAGACAGACACGGGGCATTGGTGGGAGCAAGAGGAGACAGACATGGGGCATGAGCGGGGGGTGGGGGGGTACAGGAGACAGACACGGGGCATGAGCAGGGGGTGGGGGGCAACTGGAGAGAGACACAGGGCATGAGCGGGAGGGTGGGGGTACAGGAGAGAGACACGGGACATGAGCGGGTGGGGGGAACAGGAGGCAGACACGGGGCATGAGCAGGGGGGGCAACAGGAGACAGACATGGGGCATGAGCGGGCGGGTGGGGCGGTACAGGAGACAGACACGAGCATGAGCGGGGGGTGGGGGGTACAGGAGAGAGACACGGGACATGAGCGGGTGGGGGGAACAGGAGACAGACACGGGGCATGAGCAGGGGGGCAACAGGAGACAGACATGGGGCATGAGGGGGGGAGTGGGGGGTACAGGAGACAGACACGAGCATGAGCGGGGGGTGGGAGGGTACAGGAGACAGACACGGGGCATGAGCAGGGGGTGGGGGGCAACAGGAGAGAGACACGGGGCATGAGCGGGGGGTGGGGGGAACAGTAGACAGACACAGGGCATGAGCGGGGGGTGGGGGGAACAAAAGAGACAGACACGGGGCATGAGCAGGGGGTGGGGGGCAACAGGAGAGAGACACAGGGCAGGAGCGGGGGGTGGGGGGCAACAGGAGACAGACACAGGTCATGAGCGGGGGGTGAGGGCAACAGGAGACAGACACGGGGCATGAGCAGGAGGTGGGGGGGAACAGGAGACAGACACGGAGCATGAGCGGGGAGTGGGGAGAACAGCAGACAGACACGGGGCATGAGAGGGGGGTGGGGGGCAACAGGAGACAGACACGGGGCATGAGTGGGGGGTGAGGGGCAACAGGAGAGAGAGACACGGGACATGAGCGGGTGGGGGGAACCAGAGACAGACACGGAGCATGAGCGGGGGGGGCAACAGGAGACAGACACGGGGCATGAGCGGGCGGTGGGGGGTACAGGAGACAGACACGGGGCATGAGCGGGGGGTGGGGGGCAACAGGAGAGAGACACGGGGCATGAGCGGGGGGTGGGGCGAACAGGAGACAGACACGGGGCATGAGCGGGGGGTGGGGGGGAACAACAGAGACAGACACGGGGCAGGAGCGGGGGTGGAGGGCAACAGGAGACAGGACACGGGGCATGAGCGGGGGGTGGGGGCAACAGGAGACAGACACGGGGCATGAGCGGGGGGTGAGGGGCAACAGGAGACAGACACGGGGCATGAGCGGGGGGTGGGGCGAACAGGAGACAGACACGGGGCATGAGCGGGGGGTGGGGGGAACAACAGAGACAGACACGGGGCAGGAGCGGGGGGTGGAGGGCAACAGGAGACAGACACGGGGCATGAGCGGGGGTGGGTGGGGGGCAACAGGAGACAGACACGGGGCATGAGCGGGGGGTGGGGGGCAACAGGAGAGACATGGGGCATGAGCGGGGGTGAGGGGGCAACAGGAGACAGACACGGGGCATGAGCGGGGGGTGGGGGGAACAGGAGACAGACACGGGGCATGAGCGAGGGGTGGGGGGAACAGGAGACAGAAACGGGCATGAGCAAGGGGTGGGGGGAACAGGAGACAGACACGGGGCATGAGCGGGGGGTGGGGGGAACAAACAGACACGGGCATGAGCGGGGCGGTGGGGGGCAACAGGAAAAAGACACGGGGCATGAGCAGGGGGTGGGGAGAACAGGAGACAAACATGGGGCATGAGCAGGGGGGTGGGGGGCAACAAGAGAGAGACACGTGGCATGAGCGTGTGGGGGGAACAGGACACAGACATGGGGCATGAGCGGGGTGTGGAGAGAACTGTAGACAGACACGGGGCATGAGCGGGGGGTGGGGGGAACAGGAGACAGACACAGGGCATGAGCGGGGGTGGGGGAACAAAAGAGACAGACACAGGGCATGAGCGGGGGTGGGGGGCAACAGGAGAGAGACACAGGGCAGGAGCGGGGGTGGGGGGCAACAGGAGACAGACACGGGTCATGAGCGGGGGGTGAGGGCAACAGGAGACAGACACGGGGCATGAGCAGGGGGTGGGGGGGAACAGGAGACAGACACGGAGCATGAGCGGGGGTGGGGAGAACAGGAGACAGACACGGGGCATGAGAGGGGGGTGGGGGGCAACAGAAGACAGACACGGGGCATGAGCGGGGGGTTGGGGGCAACAGGAGAGAGACACAGGACATGAGCGGGTGGGGGGAACCAGAGACAGACACGGGGCATGAGCGGGGGGCAACAGGAGACAGACACGGGGCATGAGCGGGCGGTGGGGGGGTACAGGAGACAGACATGGGGGATGAGCGGGGGGTGGGGGGCAACAGGAGAGAGACACGGGGCATGAGCGGGGGGTGGGGGGAACAGGTGACAGACACGGGGCATGAGCGGGGGGTGGGGGGAACAACAGAGACAGACACAGGGCAGGGGGTGGGGGGCAACAGGAGACAGACACGGGGCATGAGCGCGGGTGGGGGGCAACAGGAGACAGACACGGGGCATGAGCGGGGGTGGGGGGAACAGGAGACAGAAAGGGGGCATGAGCGAGGGGTGGGGGAACAGGAGACAGACACGGGGCATGAGCGGGGGGTGGGGGGAACAACAGACACGGGCATGAGTGGGGGTGGGGAGAACAGACACGGGACATGAGCGGGGCAGTGGGGGGCAACAGGAGACAGACACGAGGCATGAGCGGGGGGTGGGAGGAACAGGAAAAGGACAAGGGGCATGAGCAGGGGGTGGGGAGAACAGGAGACAAACACGGGGCATGAGCGGGGGGGTGGGGGGCAACAAGAGAGAGACACGGGGCATGAGCGTGTGGGGGGAACAGGAGACAGACAGGGGGCATGAGCGGGTGGGGGGAACAGGAGACAGACACGGGGCATGAGCGGGAGGGGTGGGGGCAACAGGAGATAGACACGGGGCATGAGCGGGGGGTGGGGGGACCAGGACACAGACATGGGGCATGAGCGGGGTGTGGAGAGAACAGGAGACAGACACAGGGCATGAGCGGGGGGTGGGGGGAACAAAAGAGACAGACACAGGGCATGAGCGGGGGTTGGGGGGCAACAGGAGAGAGACACAGGGCAGGAGGGGGGGGGGCAACAGGAGACAGACACGGGGCATGAGCGGGGGGTGAGGGCAACAGGAGACAGACACGGGGCATGAGCAGGGGGTGGGGGGGAACAGGAGACAGACACGGAGCATGAGAGGGGGGTGGGGAGAACAGGAGACAGACACGGGGCATGAGAGGGGGGTGGGGGGCAACTGGAGACAGACACGGGGCATGAGCGGGGGGTGGGGGGCAACAGGAGAGAGACACGGGACATGAGCGGGTGGGGGGAACCAGAGACAGACACGGGGCATGAGCGGGGGGCAACAGGAGACAGACACGGGGCATGAGCGGGGGGTGGGGGGAACAACAGAGACAGACACGGGGCAGGAGCAGGGGGTGGGGGGCAACAGGAGACAGACACGGGGCATGAGCGGGGGTGGGGGGCAACAGGAGACAGACACGGGGCATGAGCGGGGGGTGAGGGGCAACAGGAGAGAGACACGGGGCATGAGCGGGGGGTGGGGGGCAACAGGAGACAGACACGGGGCATGAGCGGGGGTGGGGAAACAGGTGACAGACACGGGGGATGAGCAGGGGTGGGAGGAACAACAGAGACAGACACGGGGCAGGAGCAGGGGGTGGGGGGCAACAGGAGACAGACACGGGGCATGAGCGGGGGGTGGGGGGCAACAGGAGACAGACACGGGGCAGGAGCGGGGGTGGAGGGCAACAGGAGACAGACACGGGGCATGAGCGGGGGGTGGGGGCAACAGGAGACAGACACGGGGCATGAGCGGGGGGTGAGGGGCAACAGGAGACAGACACAGGGCATGAGCGGGGGTGGGTGGGGGGCAACAGGAGACAGACACGGGGCATGAGCGGGGGGTGGGGGGCAACAGGAGAGACATGGGGCATGAGCGGGGGGTGAGGGGCAACAGGAGACAGACACGGGGCATGAGCGGGGGGTGGGGGGAACA